>NC_134488.1:126516525-126634693 GCF_040206685.1 Ascaphus truei
AAGGAGCCACTGACCCACACACCCACACACACACAGAGCCACTGACCCACACACCCACACACCCACACACACAGAGCCACTGACCCACACACACAGAGCCACTGACCCAGTCACACACAGAGCCACTGACCCACACACACAGGGCCACTGACCCACACACACAGGGCAACTGATCCACACAACCACAAGCACAGAGCCACTGACCCACACACCCAGAGCCACTGACCCACACACATAGAGCCACTGACCCACACACCCACACGGGGCCACTGACCCACACACAGAGCCACTGACCCCCCCACACACACACACACAGCCCCTGACACACACACACACACACACACACACACACACACACACACAGAGCCACTGACACACATACACATGCACACAGAGCCACTGACACACACACAGCCACTGACACACACAAACACACAGAGACGGACGCACACACACACACACACACACACACACACACACACACACACACACACACACACACACACACACACAGAGACGCACACACACACACACACACACACACACACACACACACACACACACACACACACACACACACACACACACACACACACACACACACACACACACACACACACACACACACAGAGACACACACACACACACACACACACACACACACACACACACACACACACACAACCAGTGACACAAACAGAGTCACTCACACTCACTCTCTCTCTGTGTCCTACCTGTCACTGTGGAGCATGAAGGGGGGGGAGGGAGAAACCTTCTTGACTGGCAGCAGGCACCTCACTTGCGGCTCTCACTGCTGAGGCTCCGCTGTCAATAACCCCGCCCCCACCCTCTGCAGCTAAACCCGCCCCCACCCTCTGCAGCTAACCCCGCCCCCACCCTCTGCAGCTAACCCCGCCCCCATCCTCTGCAGCTAACCCCGCCCCCACCCTCTGCAGCTAACCCCGCCTCCACCCTCTGCAGCTGACCCCGCCCCCACCCTCTGCAGCTAACCCTGCCCCCACCCTCTGCAGTCAGACCCCGCCCCCTCCCTCTGCTGTCAGACCAGCCTCCGCTCTCCTCTCTGCCTGCATTCTGTGCTCTCTGCTGCCCCCTGCTCTGATGGCCAAATCCAGAACAGCCACAAAAAAAACGGGACATTTAAAAAAATGCGGGGCAACCGGGACAGCCATTAAAAAAACGGGAAAGCCATTAAAAAAACGGGACTGTCCCAGCTAAAATGGGACACCTGGTCACCCTATGTACACTGCAGGGTTTTTGTTACTTTTTACCCGCCATAACTTATTTAATGTGTGGGTGAAACCTCTCCTGGCTTCAAAATTGCCTTGCCGGTATAACCATACTCATATGGATAGGGCCCAACAAGTTGAAACAGCTGTCTGGCTTTATTGGTTATGCACTGCTTAACCCATGCCTTGCTGAAAAGCTGTGTAATGTGGCAAGCATATGCTCAGAAAGGGTCCATGTTAAAATTGATTTGAAGCAAAAGGTGACACACTGCTCATTTGCATGTAATTTCCCAGAATCCCATGCTGTAGTGGAAGAGATATGCTAAGAGACAATGGTAACAAGCCGGGTTGCCTGTCTGAGACGCGAATGTGCTCACAAGTGATATTTTTATTTGCTGTACACTGTAGGCAAATCCCTGTAGGCAGATCACTGTAGGCAGATCATTAGTGGGCAGGTCACTGTAGGCAGATCACTGTAAGCAGATCACTGTACGCAGATCACATAACAATGTTATGTTGATGTACTGTAATACGAATGCAGTAATCCTTTGTTGGGGGTCACAAGGTTCCCAAGTATATATATATAAACTTATATTACAAACGCCATTGTACCTGTAGTTGTCTCCTGTTGTCTGACTTCACACTACGTGTAGCAATATCATCCATAGAAAAGGACTCAGACCCCCCTCCTCAGCAGCAGTTATCATCAGTCTGGGGGTAAGGAAATAATACAGGGGGTACATGTGCAAGCATTAAAACAATGAGAAGTAAGCTTTAAAGAGTGTAACAATGTATTTTTTTTTAAATCACGCTAACGGCACACTACTAAATGTATTTGAATGAACATTTTCAGTGCAAACAGCTCTCTGATGTTAGAAGATGTAAATACTGTAGTAAATACTAAATACTAAAGCAGGCTGGGGCTAACTCCAGTCCTTGAGGTGTCTGAATTGGTCCCTGCTTCAGCACAGGTGGCCGAATTGGTCCCTGCTTCAGCACAGGTGGCTCAATTGGTTCCTGCTTCAGGACAGGTGGCTCAATCAGTGGCTCAGCCAGTGGCTCTGGCTGAGCCACTGATTGAGCCACCTATGCTGAAGCAGGAATATCCTGAAAACCTGGCCTGTCGGTGGCCCTTGATGTATCTCCGCCATGTTTAAATTCTCCCGCATCTCGTGACCGGGACATTTAAACAATGCAGAGCGATACCAGCACCTCATACCAGGGCCTGTAACTCGGGAAGCAGGGGGTCCCGCAAGGCTGAAATTGATGCGTTTCAGCTCTGGAGACCCCTTGTTTCAATACTGTGTTATCAAAATAAAATAAAAGCCCCACGACCGCCTGTTAGAGGCGCGCAGGGAGAGCGACTGATCCATATATCGATTTAACATGTTATTTGTACAGTGTAAACCAGGCGTCTCAAACTCAGTCATCAAGGGCCACCAACAGGCCAGGTTTTCTGGGTATCCCTGCTGGGTTGGGAGGGAATTGCTGCTTCAAAACAAACTTCTGTCATGTTTAAATAGCGGCACGTAAAAATAAAGGGAAAAAAACGCATAGCATTGGAGCAGGCTTCAAAATATGCAACTTCTTTAGAAAAGCTAAAATAAGCATTTCAACTTCATCTAATTGGCGTCTACAGGGGAAATGGCAGCGCTCCTAATTCCAGGCCCCAGTCTTTGATTTTGGCGTCCGATATCTCCGGATTGCAACATGATAAAAAATAAAATATCACCTTAAAAAAAGGTAACAAGGAACTCTGATACACAGCTACCTGCACAACACTGTGTCCCACGTGTCCCATCACGTGGCTTTAGGCTTCTTGCCAGGATTTCATGTGTCAATTACTCTCTTATTTATTACCTGCATCCTTTATCTACCATCATATCTGTCACATTTCAATGCCCCCTTCTTCCAATCTGATGCAGACTTGTGCTTGAATCTCTACAGTTGACCCCAGCTGTGCCATTAACATGTTTCCCTCTATACTCGTTGGCCCTTTTTTGTTCAATATGCTGTAAAGTCGCTTCCCCCACGCCAGAGAAGATTTTAGCCCTGTTTATATGGATGGGGCTGAGTTCTTCTCCGGATCGGGGCAGCAGCTTCCCAGCATGGTGAGTGATAGCTGCCAAGCCCCAACTGAATAGAATGTTTACCTGTTTCTTTTGAAAATGTTGAGTATTCCATGATAGCCAACCAGACATTTACTGTGTATCCCTGGCTCTACCAGACATTAATACTGCTGGCTCTACCAGACATTAATACTGCTGGCTCTACCAGACATTAATACTGCTGGCTCTACCAGACATTAATACTACTGGCTTTACCAGACATTAATACTACTGGCTTTACCAGACATTAATACTACTGGCTTTACCAGACATTAATACTAGTGGCTTTACCAGACATTAATACTACTGGCTTTACCAGACATTAATACTACTGGCTTTAACAGACATTTACTGTATATTCCTGGCTTTACCAGACATTTATACCAGTGACTTTAATAGCCCTTCCAGCTTCTCCAATACACACACAGATAAATAAGTACACATGCTAGACCCAGGAATTCAGGAACCAAGGCGAATTGACTGAAATAAATATTTCCACCTACAGCAGGTGCCAGTTATATAAAAAACGCAGACTTCGTCTGAAAGAGGCAGACAGCATCATTTCTACACATACATCAGTGTGACTGCATTACTCAGAGAGACAGCAATCCGGGGCAAGAGACAGCAATCCGGGGCAAGAGACAGCAATCCGGGGCAAGAGACAGCAATCCGGGGCAAGAGACAGCAATCTGGGGCAAGAGACAGCAATCCGGGGCAAGAGACAGACTGACAGCATCAATCTGAGAGAATGAGTGCAGGTTCAGCCCCAAACAAAAGTGCCCCGTATATCTCTGATCCTCCCCCACCATACACCTACAGCCCCGCCGCTCCCCTACAGGAGTTACCCGGTTACACCGGGTATGTTTCACGTTCCAATGTGGTGCTCCTACAGCAATCCGTACTGACAACAACCACTACGCCGCCGAGAGATTATTTGATGTTGTCGATCTTCACGCTCCTCTGCTGCTTTGGGCCGCTTGGCGTTGCTGCCCTCATCTTCTCCATCAAGGTAATGCGGCGCGGTTAGCGTGCAATGCTGAGCAGTTTATGGCGCCTGTGTAGGACAGCATCATAGTAATAGGGGGAGAGCGGTGGGTGAGGATCGGGTGTTGGGAGGAATTGGGTGTGCAACGTGGGGGAAGGGGTGTGGGGGTATTACAGGATTAAGGGTTTGGTTGTAGATGTGCACAAAATGATAGGATTTAGGTGCAATAGGGCGCACTGCACGACCGTGTTAGGAGTGGGAGCTGGGGGAGAGGTTCAAGGTGAAGGACAGGTGCAAGGTGAAGGACAGGTGCGAGGTGAAGGACAGGTGCGAGGTGAAGGACAGGTGCGAGGTGAAAGACAGGTGCGAGGTGAAGGACAGGTGCGAGGTGAAGGACAGGTGCCAGGTGAAGGACAGGTGCCAGGTGAAGGACAGGTGCGAGGTGATGACAGGTTCAAGGTGAATGACAGGTGCCAGGTGAAGGACAGGTGCCAGGTGAAGGACAGGTGCCAGGTGAAGGACAGGTGCGAGGTGAAGGACAGGTGCTAGGTGAAGGACAGGTGCGAGGTGAAGGACAGGTGCGAGGTGAAGGACAGGTGCGAGGTGAAGGACAGGTGCGAGGTGAAGGACAGGTGCCAGGTGAAGGACAGGTGCCAGGTGAAGGACAGGTGCCAGGTGAAGGACAGGTGCCAGGTGAAGGACAGGTGCCAGGTGAAGGACAGGTGCGAGGTGATGACAGGTTCAAGGTGAATGACAGGTGCCAGGTGAAGGACAGGTGCCAGGTGAAGGACAGGTGCCAGGTGAAGGACAGGTGCCAGGTGAAGGACAGGTGCAAGGTGAAGGACAGGTGCCAGGTGAATGACAGGTGCCAGGTGAAGGACTGGTGCCAGGTGAAGGACTGGTGCCAGGTGAAGGACAGGTGCAAGGTGAAGGACAGGTGCTAGGTGAAGGACAGGGGCCAGGTGAATGACAGGTGCCAGGTGAAGGACTGGTGCCAGGTGAAGGACTGGTGCCAGGTGAAGGACAGGTGCAAGGTGAAGGACAGGTGCTAGGTGTAGGAGAGGTGCTAGGTGAAGGACAGGTGCTAGGTGAAGGACAGGTGCCAGGTGAAGAAAAGGTGCAAGGTGAAGGACAGGTGCAAGGTGAAGGACAGGTGCCAGGTGAAGGACAGGTGCAAGGTGAATGACAGGTGCAAGGTGAATGACAGGTGCGAGGTGAATTACAGGTGCGAGGTGAAGGACAGGTGCAAGGTGAATGACAGGTGCGAGGTGAAGGACAGGTGCCAGGTGAAGGACAGGTGCCAGGTGAATTACAGGTGCGAGGTGAAGGAAAGGTGCAAGGTGAAGGACAGGTGCGAGGTGAAGGACAGGTGCGAGGTGAAGGACAGGATTAAAGTTGGATGAACCAATAGAGGCAGATTGGGAAAAACAGATGGAAATGCAGTGAAGCCAATTTATTACACCAGCACTGGACCAATACCCAAGCATACCGCACATACACGTGCACATATACAGTAACTGCAGATAAAACACATACATGTAACGGATATTTTGACCTGACTGACCTACCCAATCTCACATTGGCCCCTGTGGTCTAACCAGTCCCCATTACATGGTCGTGTCTGGTGCTGCACCTGTTGGCAACAGGACTCCTGAGTCTCCCGCATGATGGTGTATGGGGATTGTAAACCCAGACAGGCAGCTGAGGTAGTGTGCTTGAGTCCTACCTATATTCAGTGCAGTGCCTCCACCTCATCAGGATCTCTGCGTCCGCAAGGAGATGGTTCTGATGAGGAACTCCTTCTTGGTGGTGCCTTCCGCTGGAGAGTAACTTCACACTCACACATGGGGGTTGTCTTTGAACAGGGCATCTTTATTGTTGCTTGGTGGTATGGGCCAGCTGCCCCTCACAGCTAGCAGTCTAGCCGCTCATCTCTCTGCTGCACTCCATTAGGAAGGTTCCTTCTCCTCTAATAGAGTTGCTCTCCACCTCTCCCCTTAGGGAGATTCACCAGCTTGTCTCTCTGCTTTGAGCTGCACAGCCTCACAGCTCTTGCATCAGCCTCTGCAACACTGTTGCAGACCTCCACATGACTCTCCTGAACAGAGTCAGGCCGAGTCCATAGACGGACAGGCCGCGCTGAGGCGTGCGGACGCTCCGCGCTGAGCCCCTGCATCCTCAATGAGGATGCCTTGAGAGGGGGCTCACGCGAGCGTCCGCAGGTGTGCTGACGAGATGGAGTTTTCAGCCGAGCGCCAAGCTGTTTTTCAGCGCGCTGTCGGCTGAAAACATCCAATCAGCGCGAAGCTGCATCAACGTCACGGCGCCGTGACGTCGGCGCCGTGACGTTGACGTCAGTGCGTCGCGGGCGATTGGCCCAGCAACGTCACTTTCCCGCCTCCCAGCACCTTCCCCGCATCCCTATCGCGCCCGCTGGCTCGCCTGTATGTGCATGGAATCGCACAGCTTCAGCAGGCGAGCCTCAGCGGCAGCGCTGTTCAGCATGGCTCCCCCCTCTATGGCCCGGGCCTCAGAACACCAACAGGACTGAACTGCTAACTTTAGGCAGTTCTGTGTCTTATATCACCTCCAGGAAAACAGACACCCTCTGTGTCACTAGGGGTGGACACAAAGCATGTTGTCACTTCCTTTGGGACATATGACACCTCACCAGGGTTTGAGGGCAAACCTCCATGATTGTTGCTGGCAATCCTGCATACTTACCAGGATTACTGCCAGCATGAAAGAGATATGTACACCAATTTTACACATGGCTACATACACATATACAGTAACTGCAGATAAAACACATACACATGCACATATACTGTACTGTACAGTAGTACCTGCAAATAAAACACATACATCCAAGCATATCGCACATATACATTATCTGCAGATAGAGCACATACACTCAAGCACACAGCACATATACACACTCAGAGCACATTCACCCACACATATACACACAGAGCAAGTACAATCACACATATACACACACAGAGCACGTACACCCGCATATATACACACACAGAGCACGTAAAACCGCACATATACATGCACAGAGCACATATGCCTGCACATATACACACACTGAGCACATACACCCACACATATACACACACAGAGCACATACACACACAGAGAGCACATACACCCGCACATATACAGTCACACAGCACATACACCCGCACATATAGACACACAGCACATACACCCGCACTTATACACCCCCAGACCACATATTCCCGCACATATACACACACTAAGCACATATGCCCGCACATATACAGTAACTGCAGATATAACGCATACACCCAAGCATACTGCACATACACCCGCACATATATAGTACCTACAGGTAGGGTACAGACACATACATACATACATACTGTATTCAGTACCTGCAGATAGAGCACAGGCACACATATTATACCTGCATATATACTGTAGTACCTACACATACACAGTAGCGGTGGATAAAGCACATACACCCTACGGTATATACCCACAGATAGACCACATACTCCCACACATATACGGCATATACCCACAGATAGACCACGTACACCCACACATATATGGCATATACCCTCCCAAACCTGGACCTACTACCTCCTTCCACATTACTGTTGGAACTACGACCATTCATCCAGTAGCCCAAGCACGCTGCCTAGGGGGTCACACCCGACTCCTCTCTCACATTCAAAGCATTTCTAAAACCTGTCGCTTTCTCCTCCGCAATATAACAAAGATACGCCCTTTCCTCTGTTGCTCGACTGCTAAAACTCTGACTCAGGCCATCATTCTCTCCCGTCTTAATTACTGTAACCTCCTGCTGTCCTGCCTTCCTGCCTCTCACCTGTCTCCCCTACAATCTATCCTAAACGCTGCTGCCAGAATCACTCTACTCTTTCCTAGATCTGTCTCAGCATCTCCCCTCATGAAATCCCTCTCCTGGCTTCCGATCAAATCCCGCATCTCACACTCCCTTCTTCTCCTCACTTTTAAAGCTTTACACTCTTCTGCCCCTCCTTACATCTCAGCCCTAATTTCTCGCAATGCACCATCCAGACTCTTTCTTCTCAAGGATGTCTTCTTTCTACCCCCTTTGTATCTAAAGCTCTCTCCCGCCTTAAACCTTTTTCACTGACTGCCCCTCACCTCTGGAATGCCCTTCCCCTCAGTACCCGACTAGCACCCTCTCTATCCACCTTTAAGACCCACCTTAAGACACACTTGCTTAAAGAAGCATATGAATAGCACTGTGGCTATTCTGAACACATGATACATAAAGCTTGGCCCCCTGCAGACGCACTTACCAGAACTCCCTCCTACTGTCTCTGTACGTTCTCCCTACCTACCAATTAGACTGTAAGCTCCTCGGAGCAGGGACTCCTCTTCCTTGATGTCTAAAGCACGTATTCCCATGATCTGTTATTTATATTATCTGTTATTTATTTGATTACCACATGTATTACTGCTGTGAAGCGCTATGTACATTAATGGCGTTATATAAATAAAGACATACAATACAATACAATACCCACAGATAGACCACATACACACACACATACGGCATATACCCACAGATAGACCACGTACACCCACACACATACGGCATATGCCCATAGATAGACCAAGTACACCCAACATATACGGCATATACCCTCAGATAGACCACGTACACCCACAAATATACGACATATACCCACAGATAGAATACGTACACCCACACATATACGACATATACCCTCAGATAGACCACGTACATCCATACACATACGGCATATACCCACAGATAGACCACCTACACCCACACACATAGGGCATATACCCACAGATAGACCACGTACACCCACACATATAAGACATATACCCACAGATAGACCACGTACACCCACACATATGGCATATACCCACAGAGAGACCACGTACACCCACACACATACGACATATACCCACAGATAGACCATGTACACCCACACATATACGGCATATTCTCACAGATAGACCACGTACACCCACACATATACGGCATATACCCACAGATAGACCACATACACCCACAGCATAGCTGAGCTAACAGCCCCCACTGACACCCCGTAGACCCTGGACACTGACTGACCTACCACGGAATGACATTTGCTGAAATGAACATGGCTGTAACAGTGTGCACCCTGCACCTGTTCTGTGACGCGACCCTCTGCGTATTGCGGTGAGTTTTAGATTAGACAGCAAGGAAAACGCCACACAACAGACTGCAAAAAAAAGGCTCAAAAAGAAGCATCCAAGATATCTGCTCTCAAATAAGATAATCTTTACCAGGGGGGGCGCAACTCCAGCCTCAAGGGCCCCCAACAGGTCAGGTGTTCAGGATATCCCTGCTTCAGCACAGGTAGTTCAATTTGTCCCTGCTACATCACAGGTGGCTCAATTTGTCCCTGCGTCAGCACAGGTGTCTCAATCAGTGGCTCGGTCTTCAACTGAGCCACTGAATGATCCACCAGTGCTGAAGCAGGGATATCCTTCAAACCTGACCTTAAGAACTGGAGTTGCCCACCCCTGTTCTATAATCACACATTGACCCTTTCATACATAAAACATGGGGCTTCATTCAGCATCTCTGTCTATAATATTGTTTCTCAAACCATCCCAGGGGACGAGCAGACACACCGTATTGTGGGAATAACCAGGGCATTTGTACGCAGTTGAATATATTTAGTTTATAAATACGAATCAGATCTTTATTGATAAAGCGAAAAACTCCACCTAACTTTCAGAGGGGAAATGTGTGTTCTGCTGGTCCGGTAACAGAGATGTGCACAGCTGTCACCTGAGGTCCCAAACCTGAGCAGCAGACCGCGGTTATTTGCAGACGGCGTCCTGCCTCACTCCGAGGTCACCACACATTGAGTTAATGTGTTTAACACGCTGGCGTTCATTCAGGGCTTCAGATAGGGCTTTTGAGGGAGAGGAAGTGTGAGAGGATGCTACTAGAGTACCCAGTGACCTGAACACAGCTGAGGTAACTTGGGATATATGCTAATTTCGATATGCAAAATATATTCCTGTTGAAATTAGCATATTTTCCAGGTATCGCAGGTGTGTTCAGGTTTGTGCACAGGTATCTCTCCCCATGTTGTATAAAGGAGTGTTTGGGAAGGTATATAAGTCACTGTGTACTGTACTAAAATATATCTCCGTCTCTCCTCTGCAACAAAAGCACTATTGTGGGGTATGGCTGAGAGTTACATGTATGTATGTATGTATGTCTTTATTTGTATAGCGCCATAAAATGTACATAGCGCTTCACAGTAGTAATACATGTCATATAAATAGCAAATATAAATAACACATCATGGGAATAAGTGCTTCAGACATACTGTAAAAGTAACATTAAGGAAGGAGTCCCTGCTCCGAGGAGCTTACAATCTAATTGGTAGGTAGGGAGAACGTACAGAGACAGTAGGAGGGAATACTAGTAAGTGCGTCTGCAGGAGGCCAAGCTTTGTGTCATGTGTCCATGATTATCCAGTGCTACTCATATGCTTCTTTAAGCAGATGTGTCTTAAGGTGGGTCTTAAAGGTGGATAGCGAGGGGGCTAGTCGGGTATTGAGGGGAAGAGCATTCCAGAGGTGAGGGGCAGAAAGTGAGAAAGGTTTAAGGCGGGAGAGAGCTTTAGATACAAAGGGGGTAGAAAGAAGACATCCTTGAGAAGAACGCAAGAGTCGTGATGGTGCATAGCGAGAAATTAGGGCTGAGATGTAATGAGGGGCAGAAGAATGTAAAGCTTTAAAAGTGAGCAGTAGAATTGAGTGTGAGATACGCGATTTAATCGGAAGCCAGGAGAGTGATTTCAGCAGGGGAGACGCTGAGACAGATTTAGGAAAGAGTAGAGTGATTCTGGCAGCAGTGTTTAGGATAGATTGTAGGGGAGACAGGTGAGAGGTAGGAAGGCCGGACAGCAGGAGGTTGCAGTAATCGAGACGTGAGAGAATGAGGGCCTGAGTCAGAGTTTTAGCAGTTGAGTAACAGAGGAAAGGGCGTATCTTTGTGATATTGCGGAGGAAAAAGCGACAAGTTTTAGAAACGTTTTGAATATGAGAGGAGAATGAGAGAGAGGAATCAAGTGTGACCCCTAGGCAGCGTGCTTGGGCTACTGGGTGAATGATCGTATTTCCAATAGCAATGTGGAAGGATGTAGTAGGGCCAGGTTTGGGAGGTAGTATAAGGAGCTCTGTTTTTGCCATGTTAAGTTTCAGTCGGCGGATGGCCATCCAGGATGATATTCCAGAGAGGCATTCAGAAACTTTGGTCTGTATAGCAGGTGTAAGGTCAGGGGTTGAAAGGTAAATTTGTGTGTCGTCAGCATAGAGGTGATATTTAAACCCAAAAGATGTGATTAGGTCACCTAGAGAGAGTGTGTAGAGAGAAAAGAGAAGGGGTCCCAGGACAGAGCCCTGGGGTACCCCCACAGAGAGATCAATAGAGGAGGAGGAGGTGTTAGCAAAAGAGACACTGAAGGTACGATGGGAGAGGTAAGAGGAGATCCAGGATAAAGCTTTGTTCCGAATACCAAGAGTATGGAGAATGTGAAGGAGAAGAGGGTGGTCCACGGTGTCGAATGCTGCAGAGAGGTCGAGTAATATGAGCAGAGTGTAATGACCTCTGTCTTTGGCAGCGTGGAGGTCGTCAGTTATTTTAGTGAGGGCTGTTTCAGTAGAGTGAGCAGTGCGGAAGCCAGATTGTAGAGGGTCTAGTACAGAATAGGTGTTGAGAAAGTGTAGCAATCGAGAGAATACAAGACGTTCAAGGAGTTTGGAGGCAAAAGGCAGGAGGGAGACAGGTCGATAGTTAGAAGGACAGGTAGGGTCAAGCTTGCTGTTTTTGAGTAATGGTATAACGGTTACATCAATAAACAAACTCAAACTGGTTGGAGAATCACTTGCGAGTTGTGATTGTGAGTCATTGATGAAACGTCTCTCTTCTTTCCCCTGCCTCTCAGACACGCGACTCTGTGCATCTCGGGGATGTGATCTCAGCAAAGAAAAATTCCCATTGGGCCTTGATCCTGAATACTGCTGCCATGCTCACAGGCCTCATGATCCTCATCTGTGCGTTTGCGTACAAGTACCATTGGAGATACTATGTCTTCCACAATTTGGATCATACAGGAACCAATTAACCTACAAGAGAATTCCAGCCATCCCACGTTAACCTCACCACACCTGTGCTCTATAACATGTGAACGAGGGGGTGCGAGGGCTTGCCATGCCTGGTACGGTTTAAAAAGGGAATATTATTGAAACGCTAGAAAATGTTTGTTTAATATTTTACTATATTAGAGATTTTTTTTGTGCTCCGTAATTATACCTCCCTCCTTTTTTTCCCTGTCTGTCAGGGAATCCAAAAATAGAGATCCAGACTTTAGCCGGGAATGTCGTGCTCCCTCTAAGTAAAGGGATCTGGGTGCTTCTTAGGCTCTATTGTATGTGATCATCATTACAGCAAAAAACAACAAACCCTGGGGAATCCCCAGAGAAAAGAAGATCCGAGGAAAGCGAGCATCAAGTGTTAATATGACATTGATATCAAATGAATGTGTCTGGGAATACATGTTACAATGTATTAAAATGTATCCTGATTTGTCTTAGGGTTTAAACCATGCAGGTTAATGTCGTTTCTTTGAACCCTCTCTGAGCTAAGTTGTTGTTAGTTCCTCTTTCGGGGACATAGGGTGCCTGAAAAATGCTATGTACAGCACTGTGTAAAGCGCACTGTCAGCAGGATATCAGAAAACAATGTAACTGCGATTTGATTCTTTTCACCTCTTTACTCAGAGACATTACCAAAAGCAGCCCCCCCCCACTGTCACAGACTGTCACTAAATAAAGAACAATTACTTGTAGTGGTCATTCTGTACATATGGATAATAAGTACACTGTGGGGCATTCTGTACATATGGATAATAAGTACACTGTGGGGCATTCTGTACATATGGATAATAAGTACACTGTGGGGCATTCTGTACATATGGATAATAAGTACACTGTGGGGCATTCTGTACATATGGATAATAAGTAATCTGTGGGGCATTCTGTACATATGGATAATAAGTAATCTGTGGGGGACATTCTGTACATATGGATAAGAAGTACACTGTGGGGGACATTCTGTACATATGGATAAGAAGTACACTGTGGGGCATTCTGTACATATGGATAATAAGTACACTGTGGGGCATTCTGTACATATGGATAATAAGTACACTGTGGGGCATTCTGTACATATGGATAATAAGTAATCTGTGGGGCATTCTGTACATATGGATAATAAGTAATCTGTGGGGGACATTCTGTACATATGGATAAGAAGTACACTGTGGGGGACATTCTGTACATATGGATAAGAAGTACACTGTGGGGGACATTCTGTACATATGGATAAGAAGTACACTGTGGGGGACATTCTGTACATATGGATAATAAGTACACTGTGGGGCATTCTGTACATATGGATAATAAGTACACTGTGGGGCATTCTGTACATATGGATAATAAGTACACTGTGGGGCATTCTGTACATATGGATAATAAGTAATCTGTGGGGCATTCTGTACATATGGATAATAAGTAATCTGTGGGGGACATTCTGTACATATGGATAAGAAGTACACTGTGGGGGACATTCTGTACATATGGATAAGAAGTACACTGTGGGGGACATTCTGTACATATGGATAAGAAGTACACTGTGGGGGACATTCTGTACATATGGATAATAAGTACACTGTGGGGGACATTCTGTACATATGGATAAGAAGTACACTGTGGGGGACATTCTGTACATATGGATAAGAAGTACACTGTGGGGGACATTCTGTACATATGGATAGGAAGTACACTGTGGGGGACATTCTGTACATATGGATAAGAAGTACACTGTGGGGACATTCTGTACATATGGATAATAAGTACACCGTGGGGGACATTCTGTACATATGGATAAGAAGTACACTGTGGGGCATTCTGTACATATGTATAATAAGTAATCTGTGGGGGACATTCTGTACATATGGATAATAAGTACACTGTGGGGGACATTCTGTACATATGGATAAGAAGTACACTGTGGGGGACATTCTGTACATATGGATAAGAAGTACACTGTGGGGGCATTCTATACAAATGGATAAGAAGTACACTGTGGGGGACATTCTGTACATATGGATAAGAAGTACACTGTGGGGACATTCTGTACATATGGATAATAAGTACACTGTGGGGGACATTCTGTACATATGGATAATAAGTACACTGTGGAGGACATTCTGTACATATGGATAAGAAGTACACCGTGGGGGACATTCTGTACATATGGATAAGAAGTACACTGTGGGGCATTCTGTACATATGGATAATAAGTACACTGTGGGGGACATTCTGTACATATGGATAATAAGTAATCTGTGGGGCATTCTGTACATATGGATAATAAGTACACTGTGGGGGACATTCTGTACATATGGATAAGAAGTACACTGTGGGGCATTCTGTACATATGGATAATAAGTACACTGTGGGGGACATTCTGTACATATGGATAATAAGTAATCTGTGGGGCATTCTGTACATATGGATAATAAGTAATCTGTGGGGCATTCTGTACATATGGATAATAAGTACACTGTGGGGGACATTCTGTACATATGGATAAGAAGTACACTGTGGGGCATTCTGTACATATGGATAATAAGTACACTGTGGGGCATTCTGTACATATGGATAATAAGTACACTGTGGGGGACATTCTGTACATATGGATAATAAGTACACTGTGGGGGACATTCTGTACATATGGATAATAAGTACACTGTGGGGGACATTCTGTACATATGGATAATAAGTACACTGTGGGGGACATTCTGTACATATGGATAATAAGTACACTGTGGGGGACATTCTGTACATATGGATAATAAGTACACTGTGGGGGACATTCTGTACATATGGATAAGAAGTACACTGTGGGGCATTCTGTACATATGGATAATAAGTACACTGTGGGGGACATTCTGTACATATGGATAATAAGTACACTGTGGGGGACATTCTGTACATATGGATAATAAGTACACTGTGGGGGACATTCTGTACATATGGATAATAAGTACACTGTGGGGGACATTCTGTACATATGGATAATAAGTACACTGTGGGGGACATTCTGTACATATGGATAATAAGTACACTGTGGGGGACATTCTGTACATATGGATAAGAAGTACACCGTGGGGGACATTCTGTACATATGGATAAGAAGTACACTGTGGAGGACATTCTGTACATATGGATAAGAAGTACACTGTGGAGGACATTCTGTACATATGGATAAGAAGTACACTGTGGGGACATTCTGTACATATGGATAAGAAGTACACTGTGGGGGACATTCTGTACATATGGATAATAAGTACACTGTGGGGGACATTCTGTACATATGGATAATAAGTACACTGTGGGGGACATTCTGTACATATGGATAATAAGTACACTGTGGGGGACATTCTGTACATATGGATAATAAGTACACTGTGGGGGACATTCTGTACATATGGATAAGAAGTACACTGTGGGGGACATTCTGTACATATGGATAATAAGTACACTGTGGGGGACATTCTGTACATATGGATAAGAAGTACACTGTGGGGGACATTCTGTACATATGGATAAGAAGTACACTGTGGGGGACATTCTGTACATATGGATAATAAGTACACTGTGGGGGACATTCTGTACATATGGATAAGAAGTACACCGTGGGGGACATTCTGTACATATGGATAATAAGTACACTGTGGGGGACATTCTGTACATATGGATAATAAGTACACTGTGGGGGACATTCTGTACATATGGATAAGAAGTACACTGTGGGGGACATTCTGTACATATGGATAATAAGTACACTGTGGGGGACATTCTGTACATATGGATAAGAAGTACACTGTGGGGCATTCTGTACATATGGATAATAAGTACACTGTGGGGGACATTCTGTACATATGGATAATAAGTACACTGTGGGGGACATTCTGTACATATGGATAAGAAGTACACTGTGGGGGACATTCTGTACATATGGATAATAAGTACACTGTGGGGGACATTCTGTACATATGGATAAGAAGTACACCGTGGGGGACATTCTGTACATATGGATAATAAGTACACTGTGAGGGACATTCTGTACATATGGATAATAAGTACACTGTGGGGGACATTCTGTACATATGGATAATAAGTACACTGTGGGGGACATTCTGTACATATGGATAAGAAGTACACCGTGGGGGACATTCTGTACATATGGATAATAAGTACACTGTGGGGGACATTCTGTACATATGGATAATAAGTACACTGTGGGGGACATTCTGTACATATGGATAATAAGTACACTGTGGGGGACATTCTGTACATATGGATAAGAAGTACACCGTGGGGGACATTCTGTACATATGGATAAGAAGTACACCGTGGGGGACATTCTGTACATATGGATAAGAAGTACACTGTGGAGGACATTCTGTACATATGGATAAGAAGTACACTGTGGAGGACATTCTGAACATATGGATAAGAAGTACACTGTGGGGGACATTCTGTACATATGGATAATAAGTACACTGTGGGGGACATTCTGTACATATGGATAATAAGTACACTGTGGGGGACATTCTGTACATATGGATAATAAGTACACTGTGGGGGACATTCTGTACATATGGATAAGAAGTACACCGTGGGGGACATTCTGTACATATGGATAAGAAGTACACTGTGGGGACATTCTGTACATATGGATAAGAAGTACACCGTGGGGGACATTCTGTACATATGGATAAGAAGTACACTGTGGGGACATTCTGTACATATGGATAATAAGTACACTGTGGAGGACATTCTGTACATATGGATAATAAGTACACTGTGGGGGACATTCTGTACATATGGATAAGAAGTACACCGTGGGGACATTCTGTACATATGGATAAGAAGTACACTGTGGGGGACATTCTGTACATATGGATAAGAAGTACACTGTGGGGGCATTCTGTACATATGGATAAGAAGTACACCGTGGGGGACATTCTGTACATATGGATAAGAAGTACACTGTGGGGGACATTCTGTACATATGGATAATAAGTACACTGTGGGGGACATTCTGTACATATGGATAAGAAGTACACTGTGGAGGACATTCTGTACATATGGATAAGAAGTACACTGTGGGGACATTCTGTACATATGGATAAGAAGTACACTGTGGGGGACATTCTGTACATATGGATAATAAGTACACTGTGGGGGACATTCTGTACATATGGATAATAAGTACACTGTGGGGGACATTCTGTACATATGGATAATAAGTACACTGTGGGGGACATTCTGTACATATGGATAATAAGTACACTGTGGGGGACATTCTGTACATATGGATAAGAAGTACACTGTGGGGGACATTCTGTACATATGGATAATAAGTACACTGTGGGGGACATTCTGTACATATGGATAAGAAGTACACTGTGGGGGACATTCTGTACATATGGATAAGAAGTACACTGTGGGGGACATTCTGTACATATGGATAATAAGTACACTGTGGGGGACATTCTGTACATATGGATAAGAAGTACACCGTGGGGGACATTCTGTACATATGGATAATAAGTACACTGTGGGGGACATTCTGTACATATGGATAATAAGTACACTGTGGGGGACATTCTGTACATATGGATAAGAAGTACACTGTGGGGGACATTCTGTACATATGGATAATAAGTACACTGTGGGGGACATTCTGTACATATGGATAAGAAGTACACTGTGGGGCATTCTGTACATATGGATAATAAGTACACTGTGGGGGACATTCTGTACATATGGATAATAAGTACACTGTGGGGGACATTCTGTACATATGGATAAGAAGTACACTGTGGGGGACATTCTGTACATATGGATAATAAGTACACTGTGGGGGACATTCTGTACATATGGATAAGAAGTACACCGTGGGGGACATTCTGTACATATGGATAATAAGTACACTGTGGGGGACATTCTGTACATATGGATAATAAGTACACTGTGGGGGACATTCTGTACATATGGATAATAAGTACACTGTGGGGGACATTCTGTACATATGGATAAGAAGTACACCGTGGGGGACATTCTGTACATATGGATAATAAGTACACTGTGGGGGACATTCTGTACATATGGATAATAAGTACACTGTGGGGGACATTCTGTACATATGGATAATAAGTACACTGTGGGGGACATTCTGTACATATGGATAAGAAGTACACCGTGGGGGACATTCTGTACATATGGATAAGAAGTACACTGTGGGGGACATTCTGTACATATGGATAAGAAGTACACTGTGGAGGACATTCTGTACATATGGATAAGAAGTACACTGTGGAGGACATTCTGTACATATGGATAAGAAGTACACTGTGGGGGACATTCTGTACATATGGATAATAAGTACACTGTGGGGGACATTCTGTACATATGGATAATAAGTACACTGTGGGGGACATTCTGTACATATGGATAATAAGTACACTGTGGGGGACATTCTGTACATATGGATAAGAAGTACACCGTGGGGGACATTCTGTACATATGGATAAGAAGTACACTGTGGGGACATTCTGTACATATGGATAAGAAGTACACCGTGGGGGACATTCTGTACATATGGATAAGAAGTACACTGTGGGGACATTCTGTACATATGGATAATAAGTACACTGTGGAGGACATTCTGTACATATGGATAATAAGTACACTGTGGGGGACATTCTGTACATATGGATAAGAAGTACACCGTGGGGACATTCTGTACATATGGATAAGAAGTACACTGTGGGGGACATTCTGTACATATGGATAAGAAGTACACTGTGGGGGCATTCTGTACATATGGATAAGAAGTACACCGTGGGGGACATTCTGTACATATGGATAATAAGTACACTGTGGAGGACATTCTGTACATATGGATAAGAAGTACACTGTGGAGGACATTCTGTACATATGGATAAGAAGTACACCGTGGGGGACATTCTGTACATATGGATAATAAGTACACTGTGGGGGACATTCTGTACATATGGATAATAAGTAGACTGTGGAGGACATTCTGTACATATGGATAATAAGTACACCGTGGGGGACATTCTGTACATATGGATAATAAGTACACCGTGGGGGACATTCTGTACATATGGATAAGAAGTACACCGTGGGGGACATTCTGTACATATGGATAATAAGTACACTGTGGGGGACATTCTGTACATATGGATAATAAGTACACTGTGGGGGACATTCTGTACATATGGATAATAAGTACACTGTGGGGGACATTCTGTACATATGGATAAGAAGTACACTGTGGAGGACATTCTGTACATATGGATAAGAAGTACACTGTGGGGGACATTCTGTACATATGGATAAGAAGTACACTGTGGGGGACATTCTGTACATATGGATAAGAAGTACACTGTGGGGGACATTCTGTACATATGGATAAGAAGTACACTGTGGGGGACATTCTGTACATATGGATAAGAAGTACACTGTAGGGGACATTCTGTACATATGGATAAGAAGTACACTGTGGGGGCATTCTGTACATATGGATAAGAAGTACACTGTGGGGGCATTCTGTACATATGGATAAGAAGTACACTGTGGGGGCATTCTGTACATATGGATAATAAGTACACTGTGGAGGACATTCTGTACATATGGATAAGAAGTACACTGTGGGGGCATTCTGTACATATGGATAATAAGTACACTGTGGAGGACATTCTGTACATATGGATAAGAAGTACACTGTGGGGACATTCTGTACATATGGATAAGAAGTACACTGTGGGGGACATTCTGTAGTAAATCTGCCAGCAAAACAAACAGATTTTGCAGCATATGATTATGCAACGAAGGTGGGAACATCTAGGACAGGTAACTGGGGTATGTGGAAGTTAATAACATGCAGAGTAATTGGAACCGGCTATTATGTGTACAGTTATATCAGCTCAGTTCTGACAGATAGATACTGAGAGCAAGTTGAGATGAAGCTTTTATCTCCCCTATTTAAGATACTGTGAAGACGTCTTCCTTGTGTTGGGCGAATAGGGCTGAAATCACAGCATGTTAAATAAGGGCATTAGTCATTATGTTCAGTGGTTCTCAACTCCAGTCCTCAACAACAGGTCAGGTTTTCAGGATATCCCTGCTTCAGCACAGGTGGCTTAATTAGCCCCTGCTTCAGCACATGTGGCCCAATCAGTCCCTGCTGCAGCACAGGTGGCCCAATCAGTCCCTGCTTCAGCACACGTGGCTCAGTCTTTGATTGCACCACCTGTGCTGAAGCAGGGGCATCCTGAAAACCTGACCTGTCATGCACAGAAAAGGGAAGCGCTTTGCACAAGAAAATCAATGAGTGAGATGTAATAATAAAAAAGTGTGGGTGAAGTTCATTCAAGGTAATCTAGGAAGTACAGGATGTAGCCACAGACATATTATATACAGCCACCTGTGCGGCAGCAGGGACTAATTAAGCCACCTGTGCTGAAGCAGGGATATCCTGAAAACATGACCTGTTGCTGTTGGGGTCTTGTTGGGGTTTATATATAAAACACTTCACTAGTTTTATTTCTCAGTGGAGAGGGAGCCGGTGCAAACTTAATGGCTGAAGGTAAATCTTTCCCAGCCTTGCATTAGACCTGCGGGTTTAGTCATTACTAGTCCTGTAACATTAGGACATTCGTGAGAAATGAGGCTCTGGGTTATTAAAATACATGGCCCGCGAGTCAGTGTTCTGGTGTGAAGCAATAAGGGAAGGAAATGAGAAGCTGGCGGAGAGTTTCCGGATCTCTTATTAAATGACAAGTTGTCCAGATAATTTGTTTTGCTTGGCCGGCTGCGTTTCACTGGCGGCAGTATCCCATCCTACTGTATATTCAGTTATTCAGTCATTGAACGGGGGAAGCAGTCATTCCCAGGGGTTAACCTCACACGCTTCACTTCCTTTCACAATCTTCAATATACAGTTAGGATGTTGGTGAAGTCATTAGGACCTGTCTGCTGTATATGGGTACACCAGTTTACATTGGGTGGGATAGGCATTAAATCAAGAACATGTTTGCTTAGTTACAATCACTCAGTGGGACTGTTTTCAAATCACTTTGCATCAACATTTTGTATTGACAATCATAATAATAACTGAAAAAGTGAGAATATGACGTAAGGGGGAGTTCTGACATAACAGCACTGGGATCTAAACCTCCATTTTGAGTCAGCATCCATCTTAGGTAGGTTGGTAATTTGAGCGGAGCGCTGTGTGTCTCGTGAACATGAAAGAAAAAAATATATAATGGTGCAGATAGTATAAACAAATGAAGTCTCAAGATAACTCTGCAATGGTGTTACTCACAATTGACAATGTCAATATAAGGCGTATCAGAGACACTTCTCTCTCTGATAGGAGCCCTTTAATGGATACCCCCTCAGAGTGGTGTCTTGATAACGTGTCAGGAAGCTTGTTGGTGGTCAGGGTTTTACTCCCAAGGATTGTATAAAAAAGAGAGAGAGAACGCACAATAGTATAGTATGGTCTAAAATAGTGTATTAGCAGCAATGAATAGACATATGCATGATGCACTCACATTTCCAATATGTTTTACGTTCGAGGGAGAGTACTGCTGGTTGTAGAGAGTGCTTAGGTGCTTGATATTGTCTGTTTGAAAGTTGGTATGGACATTAGTTTAAAAGACATTTTTTTCTGCTGAAGTTCCAATTGATATTAAGCTGTTCAGCTAACTACAAAAAGACCTTGAAGAGGGGAGAAAAAGCGCAAATGTTATGAAAATAAGAGACAGATAGGCACTGTCTCGCATTTCGAGGGGGGGGGGGCCATGAAGTTCCGTATGTAGTGTAAAAGTCACCGGCTTGTATAAGGAATATTAGCTGAGTCATTTCATTTCATTTATGTATCCCATAATAATGCTTTAACTCAATGTGTTCATATTCATATTTTGTTTACGTAGTGACGACACGCAACCTCATATAGGGGGCGTGAGCTTAGTATTTTGTGTATAAATAAGGCCTGTATGCCACCATGTCGTTGGGAGAGTTTTATTTTGAAACTCTCCTCTGCGTGTGCACCGTACACTGCAATAAACTTATTTGTCATTCTGCAAGACATATCCTCAGACTTGTGTTTTTTATTCACAACTTTCACAGATGGCGCACCGAATAGGAATCCAAAAATACCGGAAACTGAGCACCTGAAAAAAACACTCCTCGGTCACTCAAATCTGAGCGCTCGTAAGAATCAAGGTAAAAGGCACCTTTTGAGGAAAGCCTTAGTTTAAAAAGTTGTTTTGAGTGGTGTGTAGAGAGATGTGTTTTGAAGGGTGTCTCATTCTGGTTGACAGGTTTACCTAGCAGTTTCAAATAAGTTTATTTGTCTGTTCCTGTATCCATTTTAAAGTTTTATAGATGTTAAGTTTTATTGTGATTCCGGTGAGAGTCCCGTTAAAAGTTTTGGTGTTTTGGTGATGAAGGTGAGTGTTTGTATGTTTAAGGGATTGTTTTTCAGACTGTCCTGGGTTGTGATAAATATTTTTGTTGTCTGAGCAGGAAGGGTCCCTGATTGTACATTTGCTCTGTTTTGTCATTAACATACCAAGTGAGTTTATTTATGGATATCTGTTTAGAAGGTCTTATCTGTATCCATGTTATAAAAGTATAAGGTTTATCAGGACTGGGTTGGACCCGCTGAAGTAAAATAAGTGTTTTCTTGGGTATAATTATGGTGAAAAAATCAGAACAATAACATGCCAAAAGAGTTGTACGCAATCAGCTTGCGCTGATTATTGTATCAGGAGTATTGTACAGGTCAATTAAATGTGATTACTGTAACAGGAGAATAATGGGAAACCAAAGTTCTCAAAATTTGCCTTTAGAGGTTGTGTGTCTGTAGACAAAAATAATAAAGAATGGATACAGAGAACAAGAAGAGACAATATAAATATGTTTTGTTGGCCAATGAAAAATACATGCAAGTTCAATGAAAAAACACATGCAAGTCCCAGTGAAAAATATGCCACCCCAATGAAAAAAGTTTGTTTGCAATAAATTACTATGGAAGGAAGCGTGAACCTATGGGCAGCCGCACCGGTTTTCTTATTCGTAAGAATGCGAATGCAAGGGCTCATAGTGGAACCTTCTAACTTTCAGTAATCCCTGTGTGTCTGTGGCAGTATAAATCTTTGGATTTTATGAGGTTTTTGTGGCTAAAGTCAAGCATGGCATGACCGGCTAGCGGACGCCGCACAAAACAGGTGTGAACTTACTGTATAAGCTTTTCCTTCCATTTCCCCACATGTAATAAGTGGTTATAAATCATTTCCTGATATAAACTCAAGTTCGGTACCGGCAAGTAAAATTGTTGCGCCCTTAATGGAGAGTGGCTAGATGGATTTGATACCCTAATGAATTTTTCCTGAATGATTACCTGTGTGAAAGATAAACCATGCTAAGTATCACCTGTGTGCACAAATCACCATCCAAAAACTTGCAAGTATGTACAAAAACATGAATATTATTTGCTCACAATGAAATCAAATGTCTGCAAGAAAGAGAATCGGAATCGCAGCAGCACAGAGCGTGCCCCCACCTTTTTTTCCAGCGCGAGGAATGTGCTAAAATACGAAAGTTAACTCAAAAGCTCTGGAGCATCAGAGTAGTTTTAAATTCAGGTTATTTATGAGAATAAAGAAAGAGAAGGGAACTTTTATTAATATAGTTGCAGGGTGAAATTGTTTAGTAATAGGGGAGAAATGTCTTTCTTTTATTTGTTCGTTATTTTTGTGATGTTGTTTGGCTGTGTATGAGAGAAGTTTTTTTGTATTATGTGTTCTGTATTGTGTTTAACCAGTAAAAACACATTTCAATTTTATTTCTATAGGATTAGGATATGTTTGGGAATATTTTGTGTTTAAAAATGCGGGTAAAAGCTCACAAGCATTGTTTGAAGTATATATTGTATTGTATGTTTTTATGTATATAACACCATTAATATGCACAGCGCTTCACAGGAGTGGTGCACGTCGTAATCATATAGGTAGCAAATGGTAAAGGTAAGAGGTCATGGAATAAGTAATCCAGACATAAAAGTAACATTAAGGAAGAGAAGTCCCTGCTCTGAGGAGCTTACAATCTAATTGGTAGGTAGGGAAAGCATACAGAAACAGTAGGATTTGATTAGAAGCCAGGAGAGGAATTTCAGGAGGGGAAACGCAGAATCAGAGGTTAAAGAGTAGAGTGATTCTGGCAGCAGCGTTTGGGGATAGTTAGTAGGGAAGACAGGTGAAAGTCAGGATGGCGGGATAGCAGGGGATTACAGTTATCAAGATGGGAGAGAATGAGGGTCTGAATCAGAGTTTTTAACAGTTGAGCAACAGAGGAACAGGTGTATCTTTGTGATATTGTGGAGGAAAAAGCGACAGTTATAGAAATGTTTTGAAGGAAAGAGGAGAATATGAGAGAGGAGTTGGGAGTGACCCCTAAGCAGTGTGCTTGGGCTACTGCATGGAAGAGACAAGAGTAATGTGGAAGGAGATAATAGGGTCAGGTTTGGGAGGAAGTATGAGGAACTCTATTTTTGCCATGTTAAGTTTAAGGCAAAAAAGGGCCTTCCAGGATGAGATAACAGAAGGACATTCAGAAACTTAAGTTTGTACAGCAGGTGTAAGGTCAGGGGTTGAAAAGTAAATGTGTGTGTCGTCAGCATAGTGGTGATATTTAAACCCAAGAGAGGTTATTAGGTCAACTAGAGAGAGTGTGTACAGAAAAAAGAGAAGAGTGTGGTCCACAGAGGCAAATGCTTCAGAGAGGTGGAGTAATATGAGCAGAGTGTAATGACCTCTGTCTTGGGCAGCATATAGGTCATCAGTTATTTTAGTGAGAATTGTCTCCATGGAGGGAGCAGTGCAGAAGTCAGATTGTAGAGGGTTAAGGAGAGAATGGGTGTTGAGAAAATGGAGCAAGTAAGAGAATACAAGACAAGTTCAGTAGTTAGAAAGACAGATAGGGTCAAGCTTGCTATTTTTGAGTCATGGTATAACTATTACATGTTTTAAGGAGAATGGAAATGTAGCAGATTAGAGGGAGAAAGGAGATCAACAGTGATGTGACACTCTCTTTTGAGACAGTGGAAAAAGAGTCAAGGAAAGCAGGAAGAGAGTAGAAGCAAAGTAGGGTAGGAGGAAAAAGAGGGAATGTTCTGGTGTATGGATTCAACCTCTTTTTTAAAATAGTCAGCAAAAGTCGAGGTGAGATGAAGGAAGAGTTAGTGTGGGTTAGACTTGTGAGTGTTGATTAATGGAAAGAAATAGGTTTGTGTAGCTTGAGAAAGGACAGAATTGCAACAGGATAGCATAAATTTGTAGTGAATGAAGTCAGTGAAACTATGAAAGTTCAAAACAGAAGACATTTAAAAAGAACTGAGTGGAGGGAGATAGCATGAGCGTGTGGAGTTATTTGTGTGTTAAGAAGTTATATAAACCTCAGCTATATAAAAGCCAGTTGGTTAATTTTTGAGAGGCCATAAAAAAATGTAGTTCTTAGGGCTCTGGATAAAGCTCCATGTATTTAAACTTTAAGCAAAAGTTCCAATCCAATAATTATTATTTTTCAGGAAGAAGCTGTTGTGTGCCGTTATCTTATCTGTTCAGGGTCAATTGGCGAAACGCCCAGAAACAAAATGGCTTTTTGCCTGGAAACAAGCTTTGAAAATCTTTTTTTTCCTTTAGTCAGATGAATATGCAGAGTGTCTTTAAAATTATAAAACTGACCATGTGCTCAGCACTGTGCAAAGACATTATATAAAGCAAGACATTAGTGTGAAGTCCTATACAAAATCTTTGTCTATTAACTGAATATGTGATAACTTTTAACCATTTATTTTTTCCAAAGGTGTCCATAAGCAGTGGTTATTGTCAAAATTGCTATGTAATCTAGAATGGGTTTGCCAGGAAGTGGTGAATTTGGGAGTCACCTCTCATTTGTGGGTGTGTCTTGTGCATAGGGTTAAATACAGGGGCTACATAGTTGCAAAAGCAGTTACATAAGTGAATAAGGTATGCATTATATACAAGGCATTTCAAATTTTTTAGCAGAATAGTTACAGTGGAGTGTTTGGGGTAAAAGCCAGATAGGGATTGGCTAGGGAAATTTGTATGGGTAAAATAATTGATTAATTGGGGGTGAATATTTTTCCATGATTGTGGATAGTATTGGGAGAAGAGAGATTGGCCTGTAGTTTGAGATAGTGTTTTTTGTCCCCACTTTTGAAGATTCGGACAAACTCTGGCGGTTTCCCAGGTCTTAGGGATATGGCCTGCAGACATCATAGAATTAATTATGGAAACAAGTGGTTTGGCAAGGGATGAGGCCCCAAAGTTTCAGGAACTTAGATTGTATCAAAGTCAGGTTCACAGTGGCTACTTAGGTTAATTTGAGGAACGAATTAGGAACATTAATAGGGAATACCTCTGTCTATATGCGGATGCTAAGACAGGAGTAAACACATTGATACAAGAATTTATTCCTAGGTATAAATTATCTCCCTATGAGACACATATGGGATGACGTATGACTATCAGCAGTCCAAAGGAACGAATTTAGGACCATGTTATTGGTAATAA
The DNA here is from genome assembly GCF_040206685.1 of Ascaphus truei. Taxonomy (NCBI): domain Eukaryota; kingdom Metazoa; phylum Chordata; class Amphibia; order Anura; family Ascaphidae; genus Ascaphus; species Ascaphus truei. The sequence continues at coordinate 126,543,695 of NC_134488.1, forward strand.
AACAATAAGTTGTGTGCAACTAATACATTTTTTGTCTCTCTAGGCAAAGTTGAAAGTGCACCTACTCGAGATGGGGTTAATAGTCACATTTTACCTGCGCAAGCATGCTCTTCATCCCAGGTGAAAAGGCCTAAAGTAACCACCAATACAGCAAGTAAAGTGTCAGAGTTCTTTTCCTGGACCCAAAGCACGTAAAGCTCGTTCCAGCTCCACCAAACGTTCCAGCTCCACCAAAGACCAAAGTCACCTAAAGCACAGCCGCAGCAAGTTAACGTCTTGCCGAGTCAAAACTCTAACCGTTAACCAACGAGGAGAATAAGACACCAGGCTAAGGCCCGGTTTTATCAGAACATTTCATTTTTTCATTTTTTCAAAGACTCAATATTTTTATTCTTTAGAGTGTGTTTAAGTTAGAAATTTAAGGTGTATGTACAATTGAGCCTTGATGGGAGGATTGGTTTCCTGGAAACGTGGAGTGTGAAAGCTCTTGTATGTGTTTTGGCAGTACTCATCACTCTCTATGTATGTGTCATGTGCAGCAAAACTTTGATCCAGAAGTGTGTTGCACCTCCACCGAAAGGAGGGGGTCACCCAGGGGCGTGTGTCAGCCACAAGGAAAGGATCATAAGTCAGCCATGTTGACCATCGCAGACATCGTCTGTTCTGATATTCTGAGTGAATGATGTGCAGGGGTGATGATCATGCATTTCGCTTCCAGATACCAAACCCCCTCAATTCTCAGTAATAGAATGTTGTGATGATTCTGAAAATGTATGATGATAGAGATAGATGCAATTTCCTTTATCTAGCAACTGCATATCCAAAGAAAGGTTGCTTGCATAAAATAAGGTTTTTAGTATCATGTGTATAATTTCTGTATTTTCCCATTTTTTAAGGGAACCTCTTTAAAGGGTGTATCACACACTAGGAACAAGAATCAATTTATGGGTCAAGTGTCTCCACCAACCAATGAAACCTGTGTAAAAATGTATGTTTAGTCAGATAACAATTTACAGGAAGGATGTGGCCTTCATTTTGCAGTTTTTCATTTCATCATTAAACCAAGAACAGGTTCAGATTAGGCTTATGGCCTTACAAAACAGAATTGCTTTAGACTATATTTTAGCTTCAAAAGGAGGGGTATGTGCTTTGATTAAAGACAATGTTGTGTTTTTATTCCAGATCACTGTAGCAATGTGCAGCATGAACTAGATGAAATACAAGAGATTCAAAAAAGGCTTACAAAGGGAAGTGACAGAATATCACACTTGGGGTTAGGTGGATGGCTTAAATCACTTGGCGCAAAACTTATGAATGCTTTGGTGTGTTTGGGGGTGTTACTTGTTGTCATATGTGTGTGTCACGTGTTGCAAAGGTATGATCCACAAGTGTGCGACCCCCTCCCCCAATCTGATGCCACTCTTTACAGATGCCAGAAACAGCAGTCCCTTGAAGAAAGAAGATGCCGACCACAGTTATTCAACTCCAAAAGACATATTGGCCGCAGCGCCTTACGAGACTATGACAGTGAAGGGCACGCGCCCTTGTCCTCTGAGTTATCCCTGGACTATCATCATAAACTTAATTCTCAAAAGCTATGTTTTAAGAATAAAAAAAGGAGGGAGTGATAAAGTGAGAATATGACGTAAGGGGGAGTTCTGACATAACAGCACTGGGATCTAAACCGCCATTTTGAGTCAGCATCCATCTTAGGTGCTTGATATTGTCTATTGTCTGTATGAAAGTTGGTATGGACGTTAGTTTAAAAGACATTTTTTCTGCTGAAGTTCCAATTGATATTAAGCTGTTCAGCTAACTACAAAAAGACGTTGAAGTGGGGAGAAAAAGCGCAAATGTTATGAAAATAAGAGACAGATAGGCACTGTCTTGCATTCGGAGGGGGGGGGGGGGGGGTTCCATGAAGTTCCGTATGTAGAGTAAAAGTCACCGGCTTGTATAAGGAATATTAGCTGAGTCATTTCATTTAGGCATCCCATAATATTGCTTTAACTCAATGTGTTCATATTCATATTTTGTTTACGTAGTGACGACACGCAACCTCGTATAGGGGGCGTGGGCTTAGTATTTTGTGTATAAATAAGGCCTGTATGCCACCATGTCGTTGGGAGAGTTTTATTTTGAAACTCTCCTCTGCATGTGCACCGTACACTGCAATAAACTTATTTGTCATTCTGCAAGACATATCCTCAGACTTGTGTTTTTTATTCACAACTTTCACATAACTTCTTTCATATAGCACTTTTCCCCTAACAGGACTCATTGGAACTCTGCAGTCACAGTCCCTGCCTAGATGAGCTTACAATGTATCTTTTTGGTGCACAAGGAGTTACAGTGACTTGCCCAAGGTCACAGGGACCCAACGCCGGGAATTGAACCAGGTGCCCCTGATTGCTTCAGTGGTACAGTGTGTGTCGATACTCACCAAGCCACTTCGTCTTCCCAATAAGGTGACGATAATGTAAGATCCCCCACAGCTCAATTATCGCACTCTCCATGTACCATCTTCTTCTTGAGCACTGTTCTCTTTCAGCGCCCGTGCTCCTCCGGTGGGCGTCTTCCCCTGTTGTCCCTAGTTTATTGGGTTTTCTAAGGATTGTGGGAATGGGGACGACACTGATTCATAACATTACCCTGCCTGTGTTTTTCACTATTCATTGATGCTGTTGATTAAAAGTGGAGGCTTCTCCTTGTGCTTCCCTGATTTGAATTGCGTTTTTTGGAATGCTCTGGGGGGGGAGGGGGGAGGGGGCGGGTTGTGGGAGGGGGGGGGGGTTGTGGTGGTGGGGGGAGGGGTGTGTGGTAATGAGTCTTTTCCTCTCACAGTTGCACTACAAAGTTGCCTTGGTACTCACCATGTTGACCCCCAATATAGTAGCATCGTATATATAGTACAGGGGCGGCTAACTCCAGTCCTCAAAGGCCACCAACAGGTCAGGTTTTCGGGATATCCCTGCTTCAGCACAGATGGCTCAATCAGTGGCTCAGTCTTTATATACATATATATATATTTTTAACTCATATTGAAAGTTGTTACTTTTTATTTTCGCTTCTGCTTCGTCTCTGTTTCGTAGCTGGGAGATTTTGATAAATAACCAACGTAAGTCACAATACAGGTCATTTAACTGCAAATCCGGGGCGCTGGGACTATAGGACTATTGTTGTTTTGCACATCTATTATCCCTTTCAAATAACCCCCAATATGTAACGCCACATTTTGGCTAAACAGGGACAGTGATAGGAGTTCCCTGGCAGTGATAAGAGTCCCCTGGCAGTGATATGAGTCCCCTGGCAGTGATAAGAGTCCCCTGGCAGTGATAACAGTCCCCTGGCACTGATAAGAGTCCCCTGGCAGTGATAAGAGTCCCCTGACAGTGATAAGATTTCCCTGGCAGTGATAAGAGTCCCCTGGCAGTGATATGAGTCCCCTGGCAGTGATATGAGTCCCCTGACAGTGATAAGAGTCCCCTGACAGTGATAAGATTTCCCTGGCAGTGATAAGAGTCCCCTGGCAGTGATATGAGTCCCCTGACAGTGATAAGAGTCCCCTGACAGTGATAAGAGTCCCCTGGCAGTGACAAGAGTCCCCTGGCAGTGATATGAGTCCCCTGACAGTGATAAGAGTCCCCTGACAGTGATAAGATTTCCCTGGCAGTGATAAGAGTCCCCTGGCAGTGATATGAGTCCCCTGACAGTGATAAGAGTCCCCTGGCAGTGATAAGAGTCCCCTGGCACTGATAAGAGTCCCCTGGCAGTGATAAGAGTCCCCTGGCAGTGATAACAGTCCACTGGCAGTGATAACAGTCCCCTAGCAGTGATAACAGTCCCCTAGCAGTGAATGGGTTAACGTGCTGAAATCTTACTAAAAGCAAATGACAAAAGGCTGGGGAGAGAAACACAGAATAGCACTTTGAGACACAACATAAATTACTCAGGGGCATTAATATTTTAATACCGATTATTCAATTTCTTCTCCACAATGTCCCAGAACCAAGACATGGCAAACAAAGCAAAGTGTCCCAAATAACTCCAGCAGCATGATTACCTATTGTTCCATCTATCTCAGGAAACAGTCAGAGAAAAGGCAGCGCTCGATTCGATGTCCAGGCCCGTGAACGGCCTTTCATCCGGTGAGTGTGGGCCCGAAACCGCTTGCTGTGCCGTACGCTCCTTGTCTGAATGAAGATCACTTTTGTGTTGGGATGGAGCAGTGAGCGCTGCGGTTAAAGACACCGGGCTCTTCCCCACAACCATTAAACTGATTGCCGGGGGGAGAGCGCGGGGCCTCTGTAACTCTTACCTTCTCCTCCCGGCATCTTGTCTCCTCCCGGCACCTCCCCATGCATGGTCCCATCACTATGGCTCCACGACGTCAAATGGCGTCGCATTGCAATGACAGCAGGACGTCACGGTGCCGCGCGGCATCACGTCGCCATGACGCCATTTAACGTCGCAGAGCTTTAATGACAAGAGCATACAAGGGGAGATGCCGGGAGGAGAGGAGATGCCGCCGGAGAAGGTAAGAGTCGAGGCCCCGCAGATATCACTGCGCCGAACCCCGCAAACATCCCATCCGGCCCTGGCGGCCACGCTATATAGGGTTCAAGCACTTCTCCTGCTGAAGATATTTTGACTCCGTGCTGTGGTACAGTATCTTTTAGTCCCCTATTGCTTTCTAGAACTATTTAAGAAAACGGCACACGACTTGGCTCTTTGAAATCACTTTTCCGAACCCCAATTGATTCTTCGCTCCACCTTTTGAGTTTTTAGAAAGTGCATTGGAGCAGGGTTCCCTCTGTGTATGCTACGCAAGACATTGAGATAGATAGATAGATAGATAGATAGATAGATAGAATTTCCTCGTGTCTATTAATTAGGGTTGCCAGGTGTCCAGTATTGAACCGGACTGTCCTGTATTTGGACACTCTGTCCACTAAAAAATTAGTGGTAATACTGGACATGTACTGTATGTGTATACCGGTATTACCTCTTTGGACATAGTGACCTGACCGGCTTGGGGGGCCGCGGGATTTCTCCGAGCAGAGAGAGAGCAGGGCTGTTACTAGGGGGCTGGGCAGCTTCCTCCATCCTGATTGGCTGCTGCTGGATAATGCAGCCAATCAGGAGAAAGTGTCAGGAGCCTAGGGATGTGGCCAAGGAGAGGAGGAAACAGCATGGAGCGGAGAGAGGTGAGAGAGGTGTGTGTCTCAAGTGCGTCACACCTCTCACCATTGTGTCCAGTATTTTTGTTGACGCCACCTGGCAACCATACTATTGATAGATCACATTTTTCCTACAATAAAGCCGTCCTGCTCCCAAGTGGCAAACGTCCTTTATAGGGAATGGCATTTCTTTCGAGATGTAAGAGAATGAGAAATATACGAACTGGATCCCACTCTACCTTTGCCAATAAAAAAGGGAGCAAGCTCTGATTACATTACAACACACTCCAGATTAGCATATATTTGGTTCTCTCCGTTCCTTGCGAAACGAGACTTGGATAAGGTTTAGAAACAAGAGCGTAAACGTTTTGGAAAGTATCTATACATCCATTATTCAGACATGATGATATCAGTCATGTGGGAAGAACCAACTCAACGTCGTGCAATCATATCACGGTGTTCCAACCCTGTCCAGATTTTAAACAATTATGGTATTATTTGTCCAATTTTTATAAAGTGAAACTTCTTTAGTGGCACCTCATTCGTAATGGGAGAAAAATGCATTGTGGAGACAGAAAATGAAATGGATGTGACGTCATGAAGTAAGTACTGACAGTTGAGGCCAGGTTGTGTTATGGCTCAAAGCCAGGGTGTGCAGCGCACAGCAATAATGAGGAGCAGGTCTTGCAGAAAAATAGTCCTTTATTTAATTCATGGTGTGGGACAACAGCAAACCTTCAACGCGTTTCGTTCAAGGAACTTTATCAAGAAGTGCTGTTTTAGGTTAAAAGCTACAATTTATATATAGCTGACTGCCTTATTTTCGCGCCAAATCGTGACGTCATGTTTAATGTCTAAGCCACTAAGAATCGTTATTCTTGCGCATGCGCGCGGCGCCAACAACTCTATCATAATCTCTATGGTATTCTGAGTCCTCCGCGCATGCGCGCGGCGCCAAGGTATCAGGGGGTATGCTGCTGATGTCCGCCGAGTATTCCAGCTTGTACACGCCTTTAGGGCGGTCCTAAGCGCAATCCACGCCTCAGACTCACACAGGATAACTCCCCCTTCTTACATATACCTCGCGAGCGCTTTTGGTGATCTCTGGAAATATAAGACCTCCGCGCATGCGCGCGGCGCCGAGGTATCAGGTGGCCCACTCCTAATGTCAGTCATGTACTGCAGCATAAAAGCGCAATGCATGTCCCTGACTATAATGAATGAAGCCTCCCTACTCCAAGTACCGCGCGAGCGATGAGGTAATAATAACATATCACATCCCTGTTACAATTGGGCTATAGAGGGGCTATAATGAGCCACTATGAGATAAATAAAGGAATGAATTTGTATAATGGCAGTAGGCTGTATACTGTACATAAAAAACCTATAGGCAATATATGTATATAGATAAACAATAACACATGGTAAACAAATACAATAAAATACATATTTTAAACAGAAAAAACACATATATAAAGGACAGTTTATTGTTTTAAAATATGCATTTATCAAAAAATGATTAAATGATAAACACAAAGTAATAATAAAAACATTTTTAAAAAAAGCAACAAATATGTCTCGTGCCTTAATTACAGCAAATTGCATATCCCGCTGGATGAGAGTAATAATCATGTAAGTTATTAACATCGATCTAATGTGGAGTTATGAACATATATATATTAATTTTTACATTTGTACCAATTACCTTGCCCTGACTTTATGGAAACTTCCAATTGTCAATATGGTTTATCAAATCAAGATAGTTAATTCTAAGTCAAGAGGTGGAGGTCATGCTGAAAGATACATTTCTTATTTTGATTATTTTGTAAACATTGAACTTATTATTTTAATTATCACGTAAACACATTCACAATATATAGGAACCTTTTGATGTGTTTCTATAGATCGTTCAAAAGTAAATGATACTCATTTGAGAAAATGGTTGATATTCCATTCTATATTTATTCCATCAGGGAACCTTGTTCTTAATGTAAATATCCAGTAAGATTCTCTGCAATCTAATGTTTTCACAATGTTACCCCCTCTTTCTTTTCTTACGGATGGATCCAATCCTAAAGAAATACACAGATAAGGGTCCAAAATTTGTCTACAGACGAGCTAAGACATTAGCCACCTTTTTATCACCAAGTGTAGTATCAACACCAGTAAAGAGAACAGAACATTTTGTGACAGAGGGATCTTTTAGATGTAATCAGTGCAACATGTGTCAGTTCATGAAACCAGCTCGACATGTCTTTTCCCACAGTCCACATAAACGCCATACCATACACAATTTCATCAATTGCAACACAGCATTTGTAGTGTATTTGATTACATGTGGCCGTGGAAAGAGATATGTCGGCAGGACCACAAGGGCATTAAAAATAAGGATGCAAGAACATTGTAGGTTGATATGTAAAAATGATAGGGAACACCCTGTTTCCAAACATTTTTCGGAATGTGGACAGGGAGGCATCAGTAATTTCTCATTTGTAGGCATTGAGAAAATAATAAGAAAAGAAAGAGGGGGTAACATTGTGAAAACATTAGATTGCAGAGAATCTTACTGGATATTTACATTAAGAACAAGGTTCCCTGATGGAATAAATATAGAATGGAATATCAACCATTTTCTCAAATGAGTATCATTTACTTTTGAACGATCTATAGAAACACATCAAAAGGTTCCTATATATTGTGAATGTGTTTACGTGATAATTAAAATAATAAGTTCAATGTTTACAAAATAATCAAAATAAGAAATGTATCTTTCAGCATGACCTCCACCTCTTGACTTAGAATTAACTATCTTGATTTGATAAACCATATTGACAATTGGAAGTTTCCATAAAGTCAGGGCAAGGTAATTGGTACAAATGTAAAAATTAATATATATATGTTCATAACTCCACATTAGATCGATGTTAATAACTTACATGATTATTACTCTCATCCAGCGGGATATGCAATTTGCTGTAATTAAGGCACGAGACATATTTGTTGCTTTTTTTAAAAATGTTTTTATTATTACTTTGTGTTTATCATTTAATCATTTTTTGATAAATGCATATTTTAAAACAATAAACTGTCCTTTATATATGTGTTTTTTCTGTTTAAAATATGTATTTTATTGTATTTGTTTACCATGTGTTATTGTTTATCTATATACATATATTGCCTATAGGTTTTTTATGTACAGTATACAGCCTACTGCCATTATACAAATTCATTCCTTTATTTATCTCATAGTGGCTCATTATAGCCCCTCTATAGCCCAATTGTAACAGGGATGTGATATGTTATTATTACCTCATCGCTCGCGCGGTACTTGGAGTAGGGAGGCTTCATTCATTATAGTCAGGGACATGCATTGCGCTTTTATGCTGCAGTACATGACTGACATTAGGAGTGGGCCACCTGATACCTCGGCGCCGCGCGCATGCGCGGAGGTCTTATATTTCCAGAGATCACCAAAAGCGCTCGCGAGGTATATGTAAGAAGGGGGAGTTATCCTGTGTGAGTCTGAGGCGTGGATTGCGCTTAGGACCGCCCTAAGGGCGTGTACAAGCTGGAATACTCGGCGGACATCAGCAGCATACCCCCTGATACCTTGGCGCCGCGCGCATGCGCGGAGGACTCAGAATACCATAGAGATTATGATAGAGTTGTTGGCGCCGCGCGCATGCGCAAGAATAACGATTCTTAGTGGCTTAGACATTAAACATGACGTCACGATTTGGCGCGAAAATAAGGCAGTCAGCTGTATATAAATTGTAGCTTTTAACCTAAAACAGCACTTCTTGATAAAGTTCCTTGAACGAAACGCGTTGAAGGTTTGCTGTTGTCCCACACCATGAATTAAATAAAGGACTATTTTTCTGCAAGACCTGCTCCTCCTTATTGCTGTGCGCTGCACACCCTGGCTTTGGATCTACACTCTAATACAGCTGCACGCTCTGGAGGGGAGACTGGAGAAGAAAGAAGACTCAGTGAGTACTAAACCTGGGGCTACCTAATGAGGTAAGAGAGGGCTGTCTTTGGCAACCCACTCCTACCTTCAGGGTACCTTATGCCCATTTAAAGGGACAGTGCCATTGTAAAATACAATTATCACCCAGTTTACTCCCCTCCTTTCACATAGTCCCAGCACTGTTGAGCACCATCACAAATACGCTATTATGTGTTATGGCTCAGCCCGACCCCAAAACTGACATGAAACCCACCCGCCCAGCTAACCTAAAAATCACATGCGGCGGCGGCGAAAGCTGCCGGTGCCGCTCCTAACGTCCGCCACTCCCCCCACACGCCCGCTGACGTACTAAATTGTGATGGTACAAACCAGCATCGTGGAGACGCAAAAGTGGAACGGATATGGAAATGACGTCAGCGCTGGCAGATGAAGCTGTCAGCCACGCAGTTACCTCCATGCCCACAGTCCATCTCAGCGCAGACATTAGCGGCGCCGTCTGCCATCACATACACATTCACACCGGCAGCCGTCCCCCTCAAAGCATGCGCAGAGGCTCTGTCCATATCCAGCGAGAGCCGTCCCCCTCAACGCATGCGCAGGAGAATACTCAGGCCGGTGCACAAGCAGAGGTCTCCGGTGCGCATGCGCAGAAGCCTCTGGAGCTCGGCAGCGCGTCGCACATAGGCAGCAGCAGCACCAGAGGAGAATAGGACACGGAGCGCAGACCAGCCACCCGCACCCACATCCAGTGTGTCACACACACAGTCACACACACACCCTGTGTCACACACACAAACACACGCACTCACAGACACATACTGTCACATGCACACACTGTCACACGCATACGTCACACACCCACACTGCCACACACGCACGCACACAGAGTCACACGCACACACACAGTCACACGCACTCACACGCACACTCACAAACGAGGAATTCACGCTTAGTGCAAATAGCAAATACAGGGGATGTGTGCCGAGCACGCACCTTCTAAGTCAAATGTATTTGCGTTTTGTCAATGACATTGTATTTTGATTTTTAATTAAAACATCACCAACACAAATACAATTTCTGTGACAAAAGTCAAAAAGTTTCACTTACTATGCGCGTGCTCAGCGCACACACGGGTTTTTTTTTTTTTTTTTTTAATTCCAGTGTTGAGAATCAAAAACAGTTGAATTCAAAGCCGGCTCACTGTGACCGTGTCAGAGACGTCAACCTCACAACCTACTCGGAAATGTAATTAGACTACACATGCGTCACCATAAATTATTTACACTTTTCTATTTACATATTGAGGTCACGGAGCCCAGGCAGCAAACCTGAGCAGGGGCCTTGTGAAGCATTTCTTTGATTCACATATTTATACATGGTTATTTATGAGCTGTCACTGAACATGAAAGCAGAGGGGGCCCATTTAGTTCAATATTTGCAAGGTTATTCCCTTAGTTGTAAAGATGATGTGGTTGCTGCTATTTAGGTGGATCCTACATAATGCAAAAGGTCGTCATTAAAAAGCATGGCGTGGTTTACAGTGCGGTGCAACTCTGAGCTACCACAAGGGGCAGTGTTCACATGTTCTGGTTTGTGCGTGGCTAGGGTAGGCCCCTATGGCGTAACTTTGCCTTAAGGAGCCCCTTGGCGACATCATGACGTCGCTGCGGCACGTCGGTGATGTCATGTCGCCATGACGACGCAACGTCATGGAGGAGGGCTGCTGGGTTACAGAGACCCCTCTCTCAGTTTAATTGCTGGGGGGAAGAACACGGGAGCCTCTGTAACCGCTTCGTTATCAAGAGTCCGGAGGGAGGGTCCCGACTCCCTTCGCCCCCCCCCCCCCCCCCCCGAGCTGGGGCCCCCTGGACATGTCCGGGCATCCCGGGCGGTAGTTACGCCACTGGTAGGCCTGCTAGGTGTCCCTACGGTAGAACAAAGATAACTGGCAATGTACTAGTGCAGGGGTGCTTAACTCCAGTCCTCAAGCCCCCCAACAGGTCAGGTTTTCATGATATCTCTGCTTCAGCACAGATGGCTCAATCAGTCCCTTCTTCAGCACAGGTGGCTCAATGAGTCCCTGCTTCAGCACTGGTTGCTCAATCAGAGATTTGACTGAGCCTCTGATTGAGCAACCTGTGTATCCTGAAAACCTGACCTGTTGGGAGAGGGGGGGGGGGGGCTTGATGCCTGGAGTTAAGTATCACTGTACTAGAGGAATAAGGCTACAGCTTATATATACGGCACCGTTTAAAACTCAACCCAGACCGGCCCATACCATGTCGGGAACCCTCAGCATCGCTGTGGCTCGTGATGTGACCGATCGGCACAACAACCGTAAAGCGTCAATCACCAAGAGGTGGTGCTCCCGACCACTAGTGGCCCTACACAGACCGGACCCCGATTACTAACTGGGCGATATGCCCAAACCGGATCATTATGGGCCCATTCTGCATCACCAACAGCCGCCCACCCAGCTCTGACAAACAACGAAGCATCACTCCATATTTCTTTTTCATTGTTCGTGTCTCTCTTTTTTTAATTTTCATATATTTAGTAATGTATTCCCTATTCTTGTTTAATCTATTAGTTAAATATAACAATATACAGGAGAGAAAAAAAACAGACTATATAGAGTAGTATGTTTTGACAATCAATGAAATCCAATATTTTCTACATGTGATGCATTCACAATGTATTCCTCTTGTTATCCTGTGTTCATCAGCCCAGCTGACAAAGACTCTCGCTTTTAATCCCCGCCACATGAGGGGAGAAAGAAAACGGAAACAAAAGAAAAAGTATGGCGTAGCATGTCTATTGTTCAATAAACTTCTATTTTAACCCCTTCAGTGTACATCTGCATCGCCCCAAATGCGGACAGCCAGGGCCGCCAACAGGGTGGGTCTGCCGAAGTTGGTGTCCCAGGCCCGGTGACTCAGGGGGCGCGGCCACCCGCGGCTGCAACCGGGCCTGTGTCATAAAAAAAATGGCTGCTCTGCCTTAACCTGCGCTCTCCCCGAGTCCCCAGCCATGCTCCTCAACCCCCCACCCCCCACCACCACCACCATCCCCAGGCCCCTACCGGCATCCCCTCGGCTCCCCCAGCCATGCCCTACCGCCCGGCATCCTTCCCCACCCCTCAGTCCCAGGACCTACTAGGATCCTTTCCCCTCCCACCTTCCCCCCCTATCGGCAACCTCCCGGCTCCACCACTCCGCCTGCAGTAGTGACCAGGGTGGCTGGGTCTTAACCCGTGCTCTCCCCGAGTCCCAGCCACGCTCCGCAGCCCCTCCACACCGTTCCCAGGCCACCCCACTGTCCCCAGACCCCTACCGGCATCTGCTGGGCTCCCCCAGCCAGGCCCTACCACCCGGCATCCTTCCCCACCCCTCAGTTCCTACTAGGATCCTTTCCCCTCCTCTCTCCCCCCCCCCTACCAGCATCCACCATCCTCCGCGGCCTGCCGTCTGAGCCCTACCACTGGCTCCAGTTCCGGGCGGGTCCACATGACCAGTGCCCTCCCCATCCAGGCGGCTCCTCAGACCCCCCACCCGCCGCCCCTCCCCGCAGCCACCGGTCCGACCATCCCCAAGATATGTCTACTTTTTTATATGTATTGGAGGGAGTGGGGGGGCATTTTATATGTATTGTGGGGTCTTTTATATGTATTGGGAGGGAGTGGGGGCCTCTTTATATGTCTTGGGGGCTTTTTTATATGCATTGGAAGGGTTTTATATATGAAATGGTTTTTTTTTATATTTGCATTGGTTTTTTTTAATATGTGTTGGGGAGGTGAGGTTTTTTGTATGTATTTGGGGGGTTTGTATATATTTGGGGAGGTGGGTGGGTTGTATACACAGTATTTGGGGGTTGCGGATTTTTTTGTATGTATTTGGGGGTGGGAAGTTTTTGGGAATTGGGGGTGTTTTGTTTGGTATATATTTTGTGGGGGAATTATGTGAGGGGGGGAGGGAATTGAGTGAGAGTGGTGTAATTGACGGAAGGAGAGAGAAGCGCCGGGGGGGAGAGAGGGGGGAGAGGGAGTGCGGAAAAGAGGAAGGGGGGAGAGAAATACATGTGAGGCTGGGGTGGGGGCAGGGATTGAGGGAGAGTGGGGTAAATGATGGAGGGGGGAGAGTGAGAGGTGAGATGAAAGGGTAGTGAAATACATGGGAAAAAGGAGGGAAATAGAGGGAGCTGGCGAGGTGAAATATGGGGGGGGGGCTCGTGAGGTGTGAAATAGGGCTCCCAAAACTGGCATTTAAGTAAAAGTTGCGCCCTAAAAAAAAATGTCATGGTAGGTGTGCTATGGGGGAGGGGGGTCTGCTCCTTGCATTTGTCCTGGGCCCCAAGATTTCTGTTGGCTGCCCTGTGGACAGCCTTTGGCACAGATGAAGGGCAGCCAAAGGGTGTGAGCTGTCTGCTGCCGTTCGCTGCTGTTTGGTGATGTTAAGCTGCTCTATTTCAATCTGAAACTCACATGCCCTTTATCCCCTGTACCCAATTTTCCAACTCTAACTGTCCATGAAATGTCGGTGTAGCCCTCTTTCTGACGCTCTAGAGCAAGCATGTCAAACTCGCGGCCCGCGGGCCGCATGCAGCCCACAACGAATATGTTTGCGGCCCAGCCAATGTGTCCCGGTTACGGCGGCGTGAGGAGGATGCGGCAGCTGGTAAGTATTCGCTCTGTGAGTGAATGCTGCCAGGGGTTTGGATGAAGGAGGCGGGGCTTAGAATGCCAGCCGGGATGCAGGGGATTGGTCGCAGGCAGGTTAGAGGAAGCAGTGGTGTGCGCGATCGCTGGCGTCGCTGTACTCCACTTTGTGTGTGTGTGTGTGTGTGGGGGGGGCTGGGGAGTGTGTGGGGGGGAGTGTGTGTGAGGGGGGAGTGTTGGGGGGGAGTGCGTGTGTGGGGGGGAGTGTGTGTGTGGGGGGGGAGTGTGTGTTTGGGGGGGGGAGTGTGTGTGTGGGGTGTGTGTGTGGGGGGGGGAGTGTGTGTGAGGGGGGAGTGTTGGGGGGGAGTGTGTGTGTGTGGGGGGGGAGTGTGTGTGTGGGGGGGGAGTGTGTGTGTGGGGTGTGTGTGTGTGTGTGGGGGGGAGAGTGTGTGTGTGTGGGGGGAGTGTGTGTGTGTGGGGGGGGTGGAGTGTGTGTGTGTGGGGGGGGAGTGTGTGTGTGTGGGGGGGGAGTGTGTGTGGGTGGGGAGTGTGTGTGTGGGGGGGGAGTGTGTGTGTGGGGGGAGTGTGTGTGTGGGGGGGAGTGTGTGTGTGTGGGGGGGAGTGTGTATGTGTGTGGGGGTGTGGGGGATGGGGGGAGAGTGTGTGTGTGGAGGGGAGAGAAAGTGTGTGTGTGCGGGGGGGAGATTATGTGTGTGTGGGGGAGAATATGTGTGTGGGGGGGTGAGTGTGTGTGTGTGGGGGGGTGTGGGGGAGTGTGTGTGGGGGGGGAGTGTGTGTTGGGGGGGGAGAGTGTGTGTGTGTGGGGGGGAGAGTGTGTGTGTGTGTGGGGGGGGAGGAGAGTGTGTGTGTGTGTGTTGGGGGGGGGAGAGTGTGTGTGTGTGGGGGGGTGGAGAGTGTGTGTGGGGGGCGAGTGTGTGTGGGGGGGGGAGTTTGTGTGGGGGGGAGAGTGTGTTTGGGGGAGGGGAGAGAGTGTGTGTGTGTGGGGGAGAGTATGTGTGTGGGGGGGGGGAGAGTGTGTGTGTGTGTGGGGGGGGGGAGAGTGTGTGTATCTGTGGCTGTGTGTATTAGATGGCTGTGTGTTGTATCAAGTTGGCTGTGTGTGTGTGTCTGTGCAGGCCAGCAGTGACTGTGTGGGTGTCTGTGTGTGTATCAGTGGCTGTGTGTGTCTGTGCGGCCAGCAGTGACTGTGTGGGTGTCTGTGTGTGGTCAGTGTCTTTGTTGGTCTGTCTGTGTGAGTGTCTGTAGGTCAGTGGCTGTGCGCGTCTGTGCAGGTCAGAGAGAGAATGTAGGAGTGGGGAGAGAATGGAGGGGGGGGAGAGGAAGATGGGTGGGGAGAGAGAGAATAGAGGGGATGAGCGAATGGGGGTGGGGAGGGAAGGGAGAGAGAATAGGGGGAGACAATGGGAGAGGGCGAGAGAAAATGGGGGGAAGTAGAGAGAGAATGAAGGACAGGGCCACAACAGGCCCGGTGAGTCAGTCAACCACCCACGTGCCAGTCAGTCAACCACCCTCTCTCTCCCCCCCTCTCTCTCTCCCACCCTCTCTTTCTCTCTCTCTCTCTCCCACCCCTCTCTATCTCACCCCCTCTCTCTCTCCCACCCTCTCTCTCTTCCACCCTCTCTCTCTCCCACCCTCTCTCTCTCTCCCACCCTCTCTCTCCCACCCTCTCTCTCTCCCAACCTCTCTCTTCCACCCTCTCTCTCCTACCCTCTCTCTCCCACCCTCTCTCTCTCTCCCACCCTCTCTCTCCCACCCTCTCTCTCTCCCACCCTCTCTCTCTCTCTCTCTCCCACCCTCTCTCTCACCCTCTCTCTCTCTCTCTCTCTCTCTCTCTCTCCCACCCTCTCTCTGTCTATCACCCTCACCCACTCTCTCTGTTTTATCTTAACTGCCGTATACCTACACCGAAATAACCTATTCTGCTTTCTTCCAGATCTGACTCTCAAGTTTCACACGGAAGACAGGTAGGGAACACCTCCCCTCCACCAGTATAGTACCTGGAGGGAATGCGGATCAGGTAAGATGCCAGGCGGGATTGCTGCTTTGGAAATTGTTAAGAGGGGACATCCTGACACTGGTTAATGGGTTCAGAAGTCATTCACATCTGGATTTTTTTTTGGGGAGAGAGAATAGGGGGAGACAATGGGAGAGGGCGAGAGAAAATGGGGGGGAAGTAGAGAGAGAATGAAGGACAGGGCTACAACAGGCCCGGTGAGTCAGTCAACCACCCACGTGCCAGTCAGTCAACCACCCTCTCTCTCCCCCCCTCTCTCTCTCCCACCCTCTCTTTCTCTCTCTCTCTCTCTCCATCCCTCTCTCTCTCTCCCACCCTCTCTCTCTCTCCCACCCTCTCTCTCTCCCACCCTCTCTCTCTCCCCCTCTCTCTCTCCCCCTCTCTCTCTCCCCCTCTCTCTCCCACCCTCTCTCTCCCCCTCTCTCTCTCCCACCCTCTCTCTCTCCCATCCTCTCTCTCTCTCCCACCCTCTCTCTCCCACCCTCTCTCTCTCCCACCCTCTCTCTCTCTCCAACCCTATCCCTCTCTCCCACTCTCTCCCACTCTCTCTCTCTCTCCCACCCTCTCTCTCTCCCACCCCTCTCTCTCTCTCCCACCCCCCCCTCTCTCTCTCTCCCACCCCTCTCTATCTCACCCCCTCTCTCTCTCCCACCCTCTCTCCCACCCTCTCTCTCACACCCTCTCTCTCCCACCCTCTCTCTCTCCCACCCTCTCTCTCCCATCCTCTCTCCTACCCTCTCTCTCCCACCCTCTCTCTCTCCCACCCTCTCTCTCTCTCCCCACCCTCTCTCTCTCCCACCCTCTCTCTCTCTCTCTCTATCTCTCCCACCCTCTCTCTCTCTCTCTCTCTCTCTCTCACCCTCTCTCTCTCTCCCACCCTCTCTCTGTCTATCACCCTCACCCACTCTCTCTGTTTTATCTTAACTGCCGTATACCTACACCGAAATAACCTATTCTGCTTTCTTCCAGATCTGACTCTCAAGTTTCACACGGGAGACATCAGAAGACAGGTAGGGAACACCTCCCCTCCACCAGTATAGTACCTGGAGGGACTGCGGATCAGGTAAGATCCCAGGCGGGATTGCTGCTTTGGAAATTGTTAAGAGGGGACATCCTGGCACTGGTTAATGGGTTCAGAAGTCATTCACATCTGGCTTTTTTTTTTGGTTCGATTAGTGAGGTCAACACACACACACACACACACACACACACACACACACACACACACACACACACACACACACACACACACACACACACACACACACACACACACACACACACACACACACACACACTGTACTTTTTGAAATAAACCTTGTTTATTTGGCCCGTGTTAGCCTTTGAGTTTGACAAGCTTGCTCTAGAGAGACTACGGGTACTGCACACACCTGTGGCTCCAGGAGATCTGAGCCTCCGCTAGCTGGGAGCCTGGGGTAACACTTTATATTAACGGCAGCGCCTCTACTTACCCAGGATCCCCATCATGGAAGATTCCCGTGGGCAAGAACCATAGCAACACACATATGCTTTGAACTGATTTACTGTAATGCAAGAATAACCGTAACGCTTAACTGTGGTAATACACATATCACACCGTAACTTGTACTTATTATAACGCTAGTGGCTCGTCCACTCTCCTAATGAGTAATGTCTCTGTCCCGTCACCGCGTGCCCCACACCGTGTCCATATACTAAATAGTTATATAGGCTCAGTCCTTTGGCCACTCCACTAGTGTCCCCAAAGAGTGTTCCCTAAGGCGGGATCAGCGCCTGTTGACCGGTGTTGGTGCACTTGTTGTAAATACCTTCCGGTCACTGCGGTGACCGGTAACAGCTTCGAAAAGGATCCGCCGATCCAGCACAGTTGGGTTGATGTCGCGATGCTCAGCAACCTGGTCCCAGCTGACTGCAAATACCGCAACTCAGCACACTTTGTCCCTAGCTGTATATTCAGTAAAGGGATGATGTCACTTATCACTATAGGGCGTCCCTGCAGCAACTCACTCTACTGTGGCTCAGGGATTATTTTAGGGGCCTGCGGGGAAGATCTGTCCTATGCAGGTGGGTCACTGACCCCCTGCACCCACACTACCTCTTCCTTTGCCCTCCGGTTCCCCTCTGCCTAGCGTGGTCTCTCCCCCACGCTTCCCTTCCCTGCCACCCGTAATTCCAGCCCTCTCATTGGCTCCCTGGCGTCAGGTGACTGTGCTAAGGCTCCTGGGGGTTGTAGTCATTGGCCGAGCTTCTCCCTTATTGGTCAGCCGTTCGCGCGCTTGCACCGCGCATGCGCGACCTCTCCTTGTCCTGACCTTGCTATTGCGCAACAACACGGCGGCGCCCTATGCCGTCGGGCTGCCGCGGAACCTACTACCTCATCTGGAGACGGGCTGCAGCAGGACAACATGTAACACATCCCTACATCTGTGAATAGAGTGTATAACCCCGTTCATTTAATGTAACCATGTATTGTTATAACTCTGTGCCCAGGAAGTACTTGAAAATGAGAGGCATCTCTCAGTGAATTACTTCCTGGTAAAACATTTTTATAAATAAATAAATACATTTTAAAATCTCCTGAATGTTCACTCACAAATTCTCTTTCTTGATAGTCAGGTTTATAAGGAGACTTTTCTTTAATGGGGTTTGTTTTTCTCCTCTAAGGTAATAAAAGGTAATCCCTTTAATTAAACGTTCATTAAAACATTGGAATCTCACTCACGAATTCCCAAGACTTTATGTGCTCATTTTGTGTGTGTGACGGCAGTGTGTCAGGGCTGTGTGTGTCTGACGGCAGTGTATCAGGGCTGTGTGTGTCTGACGGCAGTGTATCAGGGCTGTGTGTGTCTGACGGCAGTGTATCAGGGCTGTGTGTGTCTGACGGAAGTGTATCAGGGCTGTGTGTGTCTGACGGCAGTGTATCAGGGCTGTGTGTGTCTGACGGCAGTGTATCAGGGCTGTGTGTGTCTGACGGCAGTGTATCAGGGCTGTGTGTGTCTGACGGCAGTGTATCAGGGCTGTGTGTGTCTGACGGCAGTGTGTCAGGGCTGTGTGTGTTTGACGGCAGTGTATCAGGTCTGTGTGTGTGACGGCAGTGTATCAGGGCTGGGTGTGTGTGTGTCTGACAGCACTGTATCAGGGTGTGTGTGTGACGACAGTGTATCAGGGCTGTGTGTGACTGACGGCAGTGTATCAGGGCTGTGTGTGTTTGACGGCAGTGTATCAGGTCTGTGTGTGTGACGGCAGTGTATCAGGGCTGGGTGTGTGTGTGTCTGACAGCACTGTATCAGGGTGTGTGTGTGACGACAGTGTATCAGGGCTGTGTGTGACTGACGGCAGTGTATCAGGGCTGTGTGTGTTGGACGGCAGTGTATCAGGGCTATGTGTGTGCTTGACGGCAGTGTACCAGGGCTGTGTGTGTGTCTGACAGCAGTGTATCAGGGCTGTGTGTGTCTGACAGCAGTGTATCAGGGCTGTGTGTGTCTGACGGCAGTGTATCAGGGCTTTGTGTGTGTGACGGCAGTGTATCAGGGCTGTGTGTGTCTGACAGCAGTGTATCAGGGCTGTGTGTGTCTGACGGCAGTGTATCAGGGCTTTGTGTGTGTGACGGCAGTGTATCAGGGCTGTGTGTGTCTGACGGCAGTGTACAGTATCAGGGCTGTGTGGATGACGGCAGTGTATCAGGGCTGTGTGTGTGTGTGACGGCAGTATATCAGGGCTGTGCGTGTGTCTAACAGCAGTGTATCAGGGCTGCGTGGGTGTCTGACGGCAGTGTTCATGGCTGTGTGTGTGTCTGACGGCAGTGTATCAGGGCTGTATGTGTGACGGCAGTGTTCAGGACTGTGTGTGTGTGTGTGTGTCTGACGGCAGTGTATCAGGGCTGTGTGTGTCTGACGGCAGTGTATCAGGGCTGTGTGTGTCTGACGGCAGTGTATCAGGGCTGTGTGTGTCTGACGGCAGTGTGTCAGGGCTGTGTGTGTTTGACGGCAGTGTATCAGGTCTGTGTGTGTGACGGCAGTGTATCAGGGCTGGGTGTGTGTGTGTCTGACAGCACTGTATCAGGGTGTGTGTGTGACGACAGTGTATCAGGGCTGTGTGTGACTGACGGCAGTGTATCAGGGCTGTGTGTGTTTGACGGCAGTGTATCAGGTCTGTGTGTGTGACGGCAGTGTATCAGGGCTGGGTGTGTGTGTGTCTGACAGCACTGTATCAGGGTGTGTGTGTGACGACAGTGTATCAGGGCTGTGTGTGACTGACGGCAGTGTATCAGGGCTGTGTGTGTTGGACGGCAGTGTATCAGGGCTATGTGTGTGCTTGACGGCAGTGTACCAGGGCTGTGTGTGTGTCTGACAGCAGTGTATCAGGGCTGTGTGTGTCTGACAGCAGTGTATCAGGGCTGTGTGTGTCTGACGGCAGTGTATCAGGGCTTTGTGTGTGTGACGGCAGTGTATCAGGGCTGTGTGTGTCTGACAGCAGTGTATCAGGGCTGTGTGTGTCTGACGGCAGTGTATCAGGGCTTTGTGTGTGTGACGGCAGTGTATCAGGGCTGTGTGTGTCTGACGGCAGTGTACAGTATCAGGGCTGTGTGGATGACGGCAGTGTATCAGGGCTGTGTGTGTGTGTGACGGCAGTATATCAGGGCTGTGCGTGTGTCTAACAGCAGTGTATCAGGGCTGCGTGGGTGTCTGACGGCAGTGTTCATGGCTGTGTGTGTGTCTGACGGCACTGTATCAGGGCTGTGTGTCTGACGGCAGTGTTCAGGACTGTGTGTGTGTCTGACGGCAGTGTATCAGGGCTGTATGTGTGACGGCAGTGTTCAGGACTGTGTGTGTGTCTGACGGCAGTGTATCAGGGCTGTATGTGTGACGGCAGTGTTCAGGACTGTGTGTGTGTCTGACGGCAGTGTATCAGGGCTGTATGTGTGACGGCAGTGTTCAGGACTGTGTGTGTGTGTGTGTGTCTGACGGCAGTGTTCAGGGCTGTGTGTGATGGCAAAACCGGCGGGGACTGATTTGGTGTCACTCCTCCCCGTCCTGGCGGCCGTGCCTTCCCCTAATGACATCACAGAACACACACACCAAATGGATGGAAGTATCTGAGCTCACTGCAATATCTTTATTCTGCGCTTAACGTGTTAATAAATGTTAAATAAATTGTAAAGGTTTTTATACTACCATATAAATACCCTCTTATATGGGGATTACCATTGAGGAGAGCCATTAGAGCACAGAGAAGGCAGAGGACTACACACATCATTACAGAAAAGTGTCATTATCAGCTAAATATCAAGAGAGAGGATTTGTGAGTTCACATTCAGGACGTGTTTAAGATAATTATGTAAGGGGGTCACTCCCGGTTCCCCTGATCTTCCCTTGCCCCCTGCATTACACCTGTGGCAGTGGGGGAAGGGAACGGCGACTTCTCCCGGTTGGCGCCGCCATCTTGGCCAGCGTCGTCGGGGTCCTGGTGCTCGCATATGCGCGGAGGATCGCGCATGCACAGATAGCCGCGACGGCCATTACAGAGAGGGAGGCAGGTCGCAGATGGCGCTCCGTAGTGCAGGGACCCCTAGAAGTCGTGCATGAGCAGTTAGGGCGATGCGGCGGCCGTTACAGGGTTGCACAGGCTCAGTGGAGAGTAGCGGCGGCCATTACATATAGAGCATGCGGCCCCAATGCAAAAGAGGTCCTGAGTGGACTACAATTCCCAGCAGCCTCTGGGGACTGCACTTTAACCCAGATCACATGCAGCCAGACAGCCACATAGGCAGACCGATTTTCATGCTGCATGTGGATACATTGTTGTGTGTAGAGTCAGGAAGCTGAGAGTGAAGCACATGAGTTAGTTGGAGCTGGGAGAAGGGAGGGGGAGGTAGTGTGTAGGGAGCAAGTGGCTTCTTACACTAGGCCAGGTTACCCCCAGGCCCCAGCTAGGAACAACTCACCAGTAGATGTGTAGCTGCTGTGTAGGGAAGGCCCTAAGGTAGGGACTTTACCCTTTTAGCAGTAGCTTAGACAGTGAGAGACGCTGCTGTGTGCTCTGACAAGGAGGGAGCAGTGTGACAAGTGTGTCTGTGATCAGACCTGCATCATTCAAGATAGAGACTATCGGTGTGGTGAGATTATCTGGATTGGGAGAGGACGCCATTGCTGCGGATTCTGCGTTGGACGCAGACGGGTCCTTTCCTGTTGTTGCTGAACCCGGGCGCAGGAGCCCCGGGCAGGTATTTCTACCAGTGCACCAACTTTAACCTACATACCAGTTTCCTTACAGGCGCTGATCACGCCTAGTGGGTGGGTTGCTGGACTATTGGGACACTTGGGTATAGTGGTGGGGCTTGTGGCCCAGTGAGGCCAGGTTAAGGGTGACACGGCTGTGTTGCTATATGTGATGTGATGTTATGTGAGGTGATGTTATTGTTTTGCCCATATAGTAAACAGTTACATATATATACTCCTTGTATGTGTTTCCTATTTGTGGGTCCTTTGTCAGGGGTCATTCTATACACCTGGAATCCCTGCACAGGTGGAGGCGCTGTAAGCATACATTCCAGGATACTCCCCAGGCTCCCAGTGCGGAGGTACAGGCCTCCTATGAGCTTAACAGGTATTGCACCACACGGGCAACATATGTAGATTCCCCACATGGTCCCTATCTGTGATTGGGGGGGGTGGGGACCGTTACAATTAGACGCAGCCGTTTCATTTGTCCGCCAGGACAGTTCACCGACGCAGGTAATGTAACCCTTAGGCCACGTTCATAATGGCCGCGCACCCGCGCCTGTCGCTCGCACTAAACCTGCACTGAGGTCTAAGGCGACGTCACGTGAACGGTTTGCCCTCATTGGCTGAGAATCGCATGCGCGGTCGCGCGCTCTACGGCCTGCCTCATAGAGGTATAGCCATTTGTTCGCGACACATGCGATTTTGTGTGCACCGTCACAGTCACTATAATTGCGGCCTTAAACGCTTACCCTAAAAACCCTTCGTTGAACCCTTTACCCTAAAAGCCACAACCTTAACCCATTACCCTAATAACCATAACCTTATCCCATTATATCCCTTAATACTATATATTTTTAATTATAATATTTTAGATTATTTAATTATATTAAAAAAAAAACATTTTCACTGGGGGATATTACACACGATAAGTGCTTTTTGTGTGTTTTTTGGTTGATAACAATCAACAAGTTACACAGCAATCTAACAGTGACTGAGGGATGTCGGGCCGCGCTCTCCTGCACCGCACGGTGAGTGACCCGTTCCCGCATCCTACGCCCGCCTACATGCTCCTCCCCTAACATTTAACCCCTTGCCACTCAACCCACTACTCTGCCCCAGTAGGGACCCGGCCAGCCCTGTCCTGCTGCCCTTCTTCTCACTGCTGGGGGCTGTTTGAAAACAGCTGGTCTGTTAATCTGCCCTGGACATGTCAGCCATTATTACACAAAGAAAATCAGACTGAATGGAGAAGATGGGATTGGCAACCACATGTATTGTCCCTGTGTCACCCATTTTACACTGGGAGCAGGGTGATACTCTGGTGCAGAAGCTTAGTACTCATGTATGTAAAAACCATGCTCGTAAAATAAGGACTGGTCCATCCCCAAGTGTGTTTCATAGTGGCTACAAAACAATGTGGGGGGCACCATTGAATTTGGATTGAACAGGAGCGTCCCAGGTAAACCTCCAACCGTGTATAGATTGTGGGACAGTGAGATAGGGGGGCTCAACTCCAGTCCTCAAGGCTCCTCAACAGGTCAGGATTTCAGGATATCCCTGCTTCAGCACAGGTGGCTCAATCAGTGGTTCTGTCTTCGACTGACCAACTCCAGTCCTCAAAGGCAACCAACAGGCCAGGTTTTTTAGGCTATCTCAGCTTCAGCACAGGTGGCTCAATCAGTGGCTAAAACTGAGCCACTGATTTTAGCCACTGATTGAGCCACCTGTGCTGAAGCTGGGATAGCCTAAAAACATGACAATTTGGGGGATCTTGAGGATGGGAGTTGAGCCCCCCTAGGTTAGCGGATGCTCTAGCCTCCATTTGTGATAGGGAAAGCATTTAAATTCAGTCCTGTGAATAACAAAGTTAGAGTCAGTCGTATAACTAATAAGAGACTGTGATACCAAGAAGAAACTGCGCTCCAAATGTGTTTTAAAAAGTGATTTCAAAAACCAAAGTCCTGAAGAGACCTATTAATAAAATGAAAGTGTACGCAGTATAAATAGTGCACCAAGGTTATATACAAATCCGTGACTGTATGAATAATACAAATAACTTTATACAATAATGTATGAGCGTCTGCTGCTGATCAAAGTAGATGGCTCAACATCTTGGATGACATGTAAAAAGAAACAAGACAGCACACAACTCGCATAGCCTAAAATGTAAATTATATTGTGAAAAATACAACGGGTGGTATTAGATGCACGTACAAAAATTCAAGCATTTAAAACAGGACATGTTTGGGGCACATGTTACCACTGCAGCATACAGCGGGTCACAGATCAGCACGCCACCTTCGACGTTACTCGGGTCCTGTCCAGGTAAGTGAAGATATCCTGATGTCCTGGCACTCCGGTTTCTGGACTTGCTTCCGTGGCTGTATCCTCTGTGAATGCGGTAACGGACTCCCTGGCAGGGAACCCACGATGTCGGGGAAGTGATTCTGGATCAGTATAAGCCCCACATTGTTACTCCCGGGCTCAAAACCCACGAGGCAATCTACTCTCTAGCAAGGCACTCAGACGCGATGTTGCTGACGTCACAGTGAAGGCGCCGAACAGTGCGGTTAGCTGATACCGAATCAGCAAGGCTTACCGCCGGTTCCGTTATAGTTACACAGTGTATAGGGACAAACAGCACAAGGTTGCTGACTGCAAACAAAACTCCTACGCATTTCGTAGAACTAGTCTACTTCATCAGGGGTAATTAAATGTGCTAATAATGATGATATATAAATCCAAAAACTGCTAATGATTGGCCGCTCAGAGGGTGTTAATCAACCAATCATGTGCACGTTAACACATAAACACAGGTGAATACATAATTATAATCAACATAAACAATCAACTTTAATCACAAAAAGGGTTAAAAATATATTGATTATACAACAACAACACAATCATACTAAAAATACATCCTACTTCAATTGCCAAGTGTTTAAAAGGCTGAAATAAGACGAAAACAGCATTAGCAACATAATAGTGCATTTGTAATAACATTGCGCATAACAAATCAGACAAAGTAATAAACTGACTAAAAACATATGAACACAAAAAGAAAAAGGGGGTTTAATGAAAGCACTCAAAAATGATGTGAAAATAAGAAAATGGATTTTATTAGCAACACATAATAATTAAAACATATAAAACATACCTAACCACATACTGAAAATGGACTGCTGATCAGAAAAAAATAAATACACACATAAGTTAACTCAAAGTATAATGCATGGAAAGTCTGAAAATGTAACGATACAAATCCAGGGCAAAAGAAATTTCCCCTAGAAGTGCAATGAAGATCGGCCGATCATCAAAAGAATTAAACTCAAACAGACAAGAAATAACCAAAATCAACACATAACGCAGATATAAGCAGTGGACAAAACAGGATTAAATAATACCGTGAACCAACTACCTAAATGCTGTACATCCTAATGGAGACAGCTACTACCTAGCAGAAAAAATAAGCCAGGGTAATCTCATATAAAGTCCAGGAAATGAATGAACAGAATAAACCAATGTGTAAGAATATGTATCAAAAAAACAGCAGAATATACAAAGGGAGAATAATATGAAAAAATAACTCCCCGGATGCCAAAGCTAGATATAGCAAATGTAAGCAAAGGCAAACGTGATGTAGTAGCCATGAAGTTCCGTGATGCATAGTAATGTCCTGATACTTGCTTATAACTGCACGTAGCATGTAGGGGAAGGGGGAGGTCCAAAATGAATGTAGACGTGAGGCAATACAGACCCCTGGCACCCCGATCCCAGGGTAAAGCAGACAGCAGTGATGGAGGCAGGACAGAGCAGCGCCAGCAATCAGAATGCAGCTGGGGCAGCAATCATCACTGAACAAAAGCGGGCCACAAGGATGCGGGTGGTATGGATGCTCCGACGGCCGTTTCGTCGTAAGGATTCTTCCGGGAGCTAATTGTGTAGAGACGATGGGCACTTTTTAAAGCGCTCAGATTTTCACGCCAAAACCCCCAATCGTGCATCGTCCAATCAGGATAAGGCTGTAGAAATATACGTCAAACCTAGATTGGATCTGGAGTAAACGGGATAAGCCCAACTAATACTAAATATGTATAAATAGTAAAATAGGTAAATAAATCAATGGACACAAAATATATGTTCAATTACAGTATATATAATACCTCAAACTATAGTAAAAAAAACCTAGAAAAAATATATATGAATTAACCCACCCGGTAGACCTATGTCAGGGAGGTCAAGGGCATCGGGAGTCAGAAGATCAGGCATCAATAATTCATCGAGATGCTTCTTTTAAGGAGTTCATTTTCAGCAGGGAATTAATAGAAAGAGAATGTGCTTGGTGAATAGTGAGTGGGAAAGACTACGATAAATAGGGAGTGATGTGCGAAAATGTTAGAAGACGTGAGAGGGCTGTAGAGGTAATAGAAGCAAAGATGAGACATCCTTGTGTCGTGTGTAAGCAGCAGGTAGGGGTGTAACGAGAGATTAGAGGTGAGATATATGGAGGTGCAGAGGGGTGACGAGAGATTAGAGGTGAGATATATGGAGGTGCAGAGGAGTGTAACGAGATTAGAGATGCAATATATGGAGGTGCAGAGGCATGTAACAAGAGATTAGAGATGCTTTAAAAGTGAGGAGGAGAATTGAGTGAGTGATACGGGATTTGATAGGAAGCAAGGAGAGTGATTTCAGTAGGGGAGACGCTGAGACAGATTTAGGAAAGAGTAGAGTGATTCTGGCAGCAGCATTTAAGATAGATTGTAGGGGAGACAGGTGAGAGGCAGGAAGGCCGGACAGCAGGAGGTTACAGTAATCGAGGCGGGAGAGAATGAGGGCCTGAGTCAGAGTTTTAGCCGTCGAGCAACAGAGGAAAGGGCGTAACTTTGTGATAGTGAGGAAAAAACGACAGGTTTTAGCTACCTTTTGAATAATAATAATAATAATAATAATAGCACGTTCTTCTATAGGGCTGCTAGTTTTACATAGCGCTTTACAGAGACATTTTGCAGGCACAGGTCCCTGCCCCGTGGAGCTTACAATCTATGTTTTTTGGTGCCTGAGGCACAGGGAGATAAAGTGACTTGCCCAAGGTCACAAGGAGCCGACACCAGGAATTGAAGCAGGCTCGTCTGCTTCAGACTCTCAGTGCCAGTGAGTGTCTTCACTCACTGAGCCACTCCCTCTCCCATAAATGAATGTGAGCAGAGAATGTGCGGGTGTATGATGGTGCTTCCAACAGTAATGTAAATGGAGGTAGTGGGGCCAGGTTTGGGAGGAAGTATGAGGAGCTCCGTTTTTGACATGTTAAGTTTAAGTCGGTGTGACGGTGAGGGGGTAACTAGGCTCAGGAGTCTCAGCTTTTGAGCCTAACTGTTGTATAACCATATTGTAAAATCCCTTTTCCAGGGATGCCAGTGAGCAGGGATTGCTAGGCTATGAGGTTCAATTGGGGTTTGCGGAGAAAGTGTTTGTCACGGTAGCTTATGACAAGATATAATGAACACCAAATATCTGGGTTGAACTGAACGAGGCTTAGATATAATAAAATATAATTTATTCCTTAAATAAGGTGAACACAGCAATATAGTACAATTAACAGACAAGAAGGTAACACTTACTTAGGGTTGGGGGATGGAGAAGTATCCGCTAGCAATTCTCCAGCAGTCCAGTGACATTCAAGATGGTATCAGAAGCATAACTCCAGCACAACTCAAAAACTGTAGGGTTGACACAGTTTATATACCTGTGCAACCCTATTCTTAACATTGAACACAGCCTATTGGTGAACAATTATCTGTATCCACTCTCTAATGTGGAGACACAGACTAACAGACTAACCCATGCCCTCAGGTAACAATTAGACTGGCAGAGTTTGTTGATTGACTAATACTTAATCCCTAGACATTGGGTAACAATCAAGGCAGTTACTTTTTGATCACCGTGCTTAGGCTACTCAGCCGTCTGCCCTTTATGACTTTTTAGCCTAGCAAATGGCGTCTGTATTTTCAGAACAGATCCAAAATAAAATACATATACACTTAAATATCTATACATATTAATAAGTTCCATTCTGGTGGGCTCAGTGGGTCGATCTTTGCCAGTTTTTAATGCCTACAGTGACTCCACATATTGGCCAAATATGAACACTCTGCGACCTCCAGAATTGGAGATACAGAAATGCACTTTAAAACATTAATATACATGCTTATAATGAAACATGGGAACAGGGGAACATACATTTTCAAGGTATAATAAGGTGCAAACCTCATCCCTGGACCGCAGTCCGGTTAACCCCTTGTCTCTCTGGTGAGGTCAGGGGATGGCCATATGGGGTGCAACCCCTTTAATACTGGGCCACCCCCTTTCTCCCTCTACACCTCCCCTTCTTAATGGGTGACCTGTGGCCCACTGGCCCTAACGGGGAATGGGGCACTGCTGGCACCCTTAACAAACTCAGTCTCAGAGGGATAGTTCTGACGTGAAAGTCCATCAGCATTGCTGTTTTCACTACCCTTTTTGTGCTGAATCGTAAACTCAAACTCTTGCAAGGCCAAGCTCCACCTTAGCAACTTGGCATTCTCCCCTAATGCCCTCTGCAGCCAACTCAAGGGGTTGTGGTCTGTGAGGACCGTGAAAGCCCTTCCATACACATAGGGCTGGAGTTTTTTAAGTGCCCACACAATGGCCAAGCACTCTTTCTCAATGGTGGCATAGGCCACCTCTCTGGGAAGTAGTTTTCGGCTGAGGTACACCACAGGGTGCTCTCTACCATCGTCCCCCACTTGGCTCAACACAGCCCCAATGCCATAGTCCGAGGCATCAGTCTGTATGAGGAAATGTTTGGTATAGTCTGGGGCAGCCAGCATGGGGGCCCCAGCAAGCGCAGTTTTCAGTGCCTGGAAAGCAGTTTCACAGGCAGGAGACCAGGTGATAAGCACAGGCAGTTGCTTCTTAGTCAGATCAGTCAGGGGTTTGGCCACGGCGCTGTACTGTGGGACAAACTTCCTATAGTACCCTGCGGTGCCCAAAAATGCCATGACCTGTTTCTTGGTCTTTGGAACAGGCCACTGAACTATGGCTTCTACCTTGGCTGGCTCTGGTTTGAGGTGCCCGCCACCCACCCTGTGCCCTAAGTACAGGACCTCTGCCATCCCTACCACACACTTAGTGGGTTTCAAGGTAAGCCCAGCCTCCCTGATCCTATCTAGCACCGCAGCTACATGTCCTAAATGGGAGTCCCAGGAATTACTAAAGACAGCAATGTCATCTAAGTAAGCCCTGGCATAGCTCTGCGTCCCTTCCAGTAACCTATTGACCAGGCGTTGGAAGGTAGCCGGGGCATTCTTCATCCCAAATGGCATCACTAAAAACTCATAGAGGCCACTTGGAGTGATGAATGCTGACTTCTCCCTAGTCTCCAGGGTCAGTGGGATTTGCCAATAGCCTTTGCTCAAATCCATAGTGGTCAGATACTTTGCCCCCGCGAGTTCATCTAGTAACTCATCCATGCGGGGCATGGGATAGGCATCTGACACCGTCCCAGCATTGAGCAAGCGGTAGTCCACACAAAACCGGGTGGTCTTGTCCTTCTTAGGAACTAGGACTACCGGGCTTGCCCAAGGACTCTGGGACGGAGAAATAACCCCTAGGGTCAGCATCTCCTCTATCTCCCTCTCCATACTCGTCTTGACCTCTGCTGACACTCTATAAGCGTGCTTATGCAGAGGCCGCAGGTCCCCTGTGTACACTGGGTGTTTGGTGAGATGTGTGGTCCCTGGCATGTCAGTGAAGAGGGTCCATACTTAGCTAGCATGTCCCTGGCTTCTCCCTTCTGCCTAGCACTCAACTGTGCCCCTATCTCCACCTGCTCCACAGTGTTTCCCTGTCTGCTAGAAATCATAAGGGGTCCTACAAGATCCATCGCTATTTTCTGGAAGGGTTCCCCTATTATCGGTAGGGGTTTCAGGGGTGCCTTCACACGGTCGCCCGCCTTACCCACTCGCTGGCAGGCATCACAAGAGCGGCAGAAATTGCCCACATCTCGGGATGCCCCCGGCCAGTAGTAGCGCTGTAATAACTGGGCTCGCGTTCTGTTTACCCCCTAATGTCCCGCTAACGGAATAGAGTGAGCTACCCGTAACAGTTGCTGTCGGTACCCCTGGGGCACTACTAGCTGTTGCTTACCAGTCAATCCCTCCTCTATCCCTGGGTTCCCTTCTTCTCTATACAGGAGTCCCTTATACCATAGGCAGCGCTCAGTGCCCTCCCCTGCCTGAGATTCGGACGCCCGAAGCCTCACGCCGGCCAGGGTAGGGTCTGTCTTCACTGCCTCCCTAAACTGGGCTCCTAATTCTGGCCACCCCCCAGTCATGTCATTGTCCGGAGAATGGGGAAGGGTGAGGAGAAACAGTAAGTCAGTCTGTGGTTGCAACTGATCCTGGCTTACCTCCCCGGGCTCCTATGCGCCCTCCGCTAACGTTGGTCCCAAAGGCTGGGGGACTGGCGCCGCCGCCATTGCTGCTGTCTGGCTCCGGGTAACCGCCGCCACTGCAGCGGGCTTGGGCACTCGGTCATAGGTGCAGGTCATCGGTCCCAGATCGTTGCCAAGAAGAACATCAGCATCCAAACCGGGTAAAACCCCCACCTCCCGCACACCCTGGCCCTCCCCCAATCCAAAAAGATTCTGGCCACTTGCAGGAAACGTGGCTCTCCATTGGCCACAGTGATCTGTATCCCAGGGCCTGGGATCAATTCCTCTGGCCGGACCATATCAGGTCGGACCAGGGTCACTGCAGCTCCTGAATCCATCAAGCCGACTGCTTGCCGGTCACCGACTGTGACCGGGGTGAGATGTCTGTTCTGGCTGTCCGTCTGCTGCAGGTCCCCGCTGAGATGTCATCCGCTCCTGGCTGTAGGCACCGATGAAACCGGGGACAATAGTGTAAAAAAGACCAGGCGCTTACCTTTAAGTTTATTTAACACTGATAGGCTTACAATAGAGCCGTCAAACCAACTGTGGCTCACTATTTCTCTGAGCCAGCAACAGAATCCCTTCTGCTTCCACCCCAGAAATAAGGGTTAATCCAGAGCCCTTAAAGAGACGTGAAAACAAACAGGCAATGGGGGAGCAAGGGATTAGAAAAGCATATATAATCACTTTTAGAAGTTGATGGAAGTCTTGATTGATTACATGCAATGGTGGGTTATTCAGATACACATAAATACTTACACGGCCATGTGTAAGCAGACACAATGTTTGGTAACTTTCATAGGGCAAAATCTCTCTCTTCCAACAGTGACAAATGATTTGTATGGTGAATGGGTATAAAAAAGTGTACAACACTGTACTCACACGGCCCAGTGTGAGCAATTGCAGGGATTTGGTATCTTTTTAGGTTGGCATTAACCCGTCCGTATCTGGTAATCAGCACACTAGGAGCTGTATTCAGGTTCCAAACTGGTGCAGGACTCTCTTATT
Source organism: Ascaphus truei (assembly GCF_040206685.1). Classification (NCBI taxonomy): domain Eukaryota; kingdom Metazoa; phylum Chordata; class Amphibia; order Anura; family Ascaphidae; genus Ascaphus; species Ascaphus truei. Next base: position 126,575,239 of record NC_134488.1, read on the forward strand.
GTCAGGTTGGTTCTCCCCCCGGTGTTATGATGTATAAGTTATATGGGAGGGGGGGGGAAATGAGTGAGGCACGGTTTACTTGTAAAAATTGAATAAAATAAATTTATTAATAATTATTACAACGGGACTCACATAGATTACAGGTGGACCCCTGGCCTCCTTGCGTGGTCCAGGATCAGGTGTTATGCACAGCTATCACAGCCGGTCCCGCGTCCGGGATCAGGAAGGGAAACTCTCCTGCTCGGCTGGAAATGCTGCACAGTGATCTGACTACGGAAGCCTCGGTGGGTCAGTTTCAGCAGATGATTTAGAGCAACGCGTTTCGCCGACGGATCGGCTTCCTCAGGCTCAAATGTAGACGTGGATGGGGTCTCTAAGCTTTATATAGACCCTCTGATCAGTTAAAATGCTAATAAAGATAAGCTGTGTGTCATTTAATCACTTAGGTATTGGGTGCAGCTTGGCTATGTAATTGCCAATGGCCGCATCTATACTCATGCTTAAAATCAAGTGTAATCCTATTGCAAAACATGTGTAAACTTCTAGCAAACATGTATGACTAATAAATACCTCCAAAGCTGAGAGGGGTCTTTAAACAGGGGTTATAATAGTTAGGAACCATGATTATATCTTAATTCATGATAAAACACCTCTTAACTGATGTTTCTATATAGTGCCTCCTTGGGTCCATCTCTTTGATCTTTATACATATCAATCAAAATTACAATTTTAAACAATCACCAATAAAATCTTTAAATAGTCTCTACTTACAAACTCAGTAAGGTCTTTTCATTTATGTAGATATTTAAATACTATCCACATATTTTGGTTTATTCAGATTTATTAGACATTTATATGACAAAAATCATATTTTATTCATAAATATTTAAATTACTCCTTTCTGAAAAATGGTCTAAAACATCCTTTAAAATTTATTAATACAAACTTGCAATAAATACTTTATAAAAATACTATACAAAATTATAAATAAAAAATCACAAATAAAAAATAAGCTTAGTGTGATTATGGTCTGTGTGCTATATAGCAAAATCATTGTTAATATATTAAAAATGAAATCATCGTAAATTGATAAAATTGATACAAGTGTGAATGTTCTGAAAAAAATGGAAAATGCAGAATATTTAGTAAATGGCATACGAGTTTTTATAGTGCCTTTCTTAGAGATTCAGCATAAATATCGCTTTTGAACACAGTGTAAAAAATTTTTGGTTTGATATTCGCAGATAATTTTTATAATCTCAGTTGAATGCTGCGATATCAATGTCTACATTGAGACCAGCAGGGGACATAGATTTTATGCGATAAATCCAAAACGTCTCCCTTTGACGGAGGCGTTTTAGTCTGTCTCCCCCTCTCCAGTTCTCTGGGACTGTCTCTATCCCTCTGTAACTCAGACCAGTGGGGTCTCCCCCGTGGTGTTGTGTAAAATGTATTGGTACACTGTGTGTGGTTAAACCTCTCTTTATGTTACCCAGGTGCTCCAGTATGCGGACTCTAAGACTTCTTGAGGTCCGGCCCACATACTGCAGTCCACATGGGCATTCGAGCAGGTAAACCACAAATTTGGACCTGCAATTAATTAATTGTTTAGTTGTAAATGCCTCTTTGGTCACATTAGAACAGAAATGCAGCTTGTCTGTCTGTGCCTGCTTACAGGCCTTGCACTCAAAACACCTGAAAAAACCTTTAGGTTTTGGCAACCAATTAGTGGAGGTTGGTTCAGTCTCCTTCCTGTATACGCTTGGTACCAATTTATTTTTTATATTTTCTGCCCTTTTAAAAATCACACGGGGAATATCAGGCAGGTAATCTTTCAGTACCACATCTTTACGTAATATATGCCAATGTTTCATAAGGATTTTTCTGATCCGGTGGGACTCATTATTATATCTCGTCACGAATGGTACAATATAATTTGGATCTTCTCTTTTTTCTTTAGGCACCATCATCTGTTGTTTATCTAATCCTGAGGCTCTTAAATGTGCAGCCTCAATCAAGTCCCGCTTATAATGTCTTTCCTCAAATCTAGTTCTTAATGTCCCTGCTTGTTCTTCAAAGACTTTGACCTCTGAACAGTTCCGCCTAATGCGTCTAAATTGTCCAAACGGTATGTTATTCAGCCATCTGGGATGATGACAGCTGGTGTTGAGCAGGAAATTGTTAGCGTCAACTTCCTTGAAATAGGTCTTAGTCTTAACAATATTATTCTCAATATAAATAGTTAAATCAAGGAAGTTGACGCTCTCCTTGGTGATTATTTATTGGTGATTGTTTAAAATTGTAATTTTGATTGATATGTATAAAGATCAAAGAGATGGACCCAAGGAGGCACTATATAGAAACATTAGTTAAGAGGTGTTTTATCATGAATTAAGATATAATCATGGTTCCTAACTACAGTATTATAACCCCTGTTTAAAGACCCCTCTCAGCTTTGGAGGTATTTATTAGTCATACATGTTTGCTAGAAGTTTACACATGTTTTGCAATAGGATTACACTTGATTTTAAGCATGAGTATAGATGCGGCCATTGGCAATTACATAGCCAAGCTGCACCCAATACCTAAGTGATTAAATGACACACAGCTTATCTTTATTAGCATTTTAACTGATCAGAGGGTCTATATAAAGCTTAGAGACCCCATCCACGTCTACATTTGAGCCTGAGGAAGCCGATCCGTCGGCGAAACGCGTTGCTCTAAATCATCTGCTGAAACTGACCCACCGAGGCTTCCGTAGTCAGATCACTGTGCAGCATTTCCAGCCGAGCAGGAGAGTTTCCCTTCCTGATCCCGGACGCGGGACCGGCTGTGATAGCTGTGCATAACACCTGATCCTGGACCACGCAAGGAGGCCAGGGGTCCACCTGTAATCTATGTGAGTCCCGTTGTAATAATTATTAATAAATGTATTTTATTCAATTTATACAAGTAAACCGTGCCTCACTCATTTTCCCCCCCCTCCCATATAACTTATACATCATAACACCGGGGGGAGAACCAACCTGACAATAAGAGAGTCCTGCACCAGTTTGGAACCTGAATACAGCTCCTAGTGTGCTGATTACCAGATACGGACGGGTTAATGCCAACCTAAAAAGATACCAAATCCCTGCAATTGTTCACACTGGGCCGTGTGAGTACAGTGTTGTACACTTTTTTATACCCATTCACCATACAAATCATTTGTCACTGTTGGAAGAGAGAGATTTTGCCCTATGAAAGTTACCAAACATTGTGTCTGCTTACACATGGCCGTGTAAGTATTTATGTGTATCTGAATAACCCACCATTGCATGTAATCAATCAAGACTTCCATCAACTTCTAAAAGTGATTATATATGCTTTTCTAATCCCTTGCTCCCCCATTGCCTGTTTGTTTTCACGTCTCTTTAAGGGCTCTGGATTAACCCTTATTTCTGGGGTGGAAGCAGAAGGGATTCTGTTGCTGGCTCAGAGAAATAGTGAGCCACAGTTGGTTTGACGGCTCTATTGTAAGCCTATCAGTGTTAAATAAACTTAAAGGTAAGCGCCTGGTCTTTTTTACACTATTGTCTCCATTTTATCCTATACCGTTGGCTGCCACCCTTGAGTTTTAAACACACCAATATGGCTGATATGGAGGTGGAGGAAGAACCCACCACCCCCATAGATAGCGTACCGACTGTCATTGTACCAAGTGTGTTTGTAAAAAGAGCACTAAGGTCCAATGACATAGAGAGCAAGTTAAGCGTCAATGAAGAAGTTAACATCTCCGACATAATCAAAACAGAGTTTGAAAAATTAGATAAAGTGATGAAGAAGGAGGTACGGATCCTATTGGACAAAACATATTTAGAGGAGTATCTGAGGGTGGCAAGGATCCCTAGGGGTCTGAGAGTATACAAACCTTCCTCTTTTGAACTTACCGAAATAGAATATGCCTGCATGTGGGAGAAAATACTAGACACATGCAGCATAGATCTAATGAACCTGCTTATATCCCACCATGATTTGACTCTTAAAAAATTAGACACAGAGATCAATCAGATTAAGTTAGTACTGGAGCCCCTATTAAGCCATCCCAGTTTTAATACTCTGAACACCAAACTCTCTATGGAATTAGACACTCTGGAAAGGAATGTCCTTATAAATAAAAATAAAAAATTCATTAGAGATGAAGAAGACTATAGGGATGGGAAACAACGCAAGTGGGATAAGTCCACTACGAGAGAACCAGTAAAGAGGGACAGGAGCAATTCCGCAATGGCAAGAGATAAGAAGGCACCCCCTAAACCCCCAGAAGTAAAGAAAAGTCCCATCAAATCTGTAGACCTACCATCTAGGAAAGACCAAACAAGAGAGAGTAGTGGGAATGGGAAAGAGTCGAAACCCACTACCAGTCACCAATATGATGATAAACGCAGGGAAAAATATCCCAATAACAACCATTATAAGGGAGGTCATTCCAAATACGATAGAGAACATGTGGGGGAGACAGGCAGGAGATATCAAAACCATTACAGTAGAGGAGGGGGAGATTATTACTCTAACAACAACACTAGATACACTAGAGACGAATGGAGCTCTAGATGGGAGCATTCACCAAGACGAGACCGTTCACCCAGGAGAGAGAGATCAGTAAGGCGCTCTAGGGAGAGAAGGTCGAGGGAAAGATATGAGGAAAGGAGAGATAAGAGGGATTTCAGGGACCATAGGGATAGGAGGACTGAACATGGGACAACTAGAACCCCAATTTGGGAACGCACTGAAGGCCCAAGGACAGGGGTTACTTTTTTAGAACAGGCACCACAGGCACAGGTAGAGATAAAAAACAGATTCTCCTGCCTGGACGATCCGGGGTTACCAGTGACGCCAGAAGGGAAGGGAAAGAAAAGAGAAAGAGAGGGAAGAGAGGAAGACGGAAATGCAGGACAGAAGAGACAAGCACACTGAAAGGTGTTTTTAATTTGAGTTCAAAAACACTGGACCCAGTACAATCACGGGTATTAGCAAAAGGACTTAATTTTGCACCCTCACGGGGTCCCAGTGGTTTCGATCTTTTTATCGATGCACAAAAGTATTTAAGGCAACTAACGATAAAAAGGTTTTTTATGAACAAAAGTATCGTAGGACGTAACTTAGATCAACCGACACTAAATTTAAATTTAGAACAAGTGGAGTCTGGGACTATTAAAAAGGATGAATTTGTACACTCTAACCTTAAAAATAAGTCAAACTTCTACCCAGCCCACTGCAAAGGCCAATATCTGGAAGTTTTCAATAAACTCATCACAGATGATTTCGAGGAATTGGCCTCTAGAAAAAGCAAGCAGCAGGGAAACCTTTCTAAGGAAGAAAGGCTAGCACTGAAAACATTAGGCGAAGACACCAGTATAACAATTAAACCCGCAGACAAGGGGGGAGGTGTCGTCATTATGGACACTAGCTACTACCTCGCTGAGTCTCTTCGCATTCTAGATGATAGAACGACCTATGAGAGGTTAACACAAGATCCCTCTAGAGCATACCAGGATGAATTACATCAAATTCTAAACGAAGCCAAGGACACAGGAATCTTGGGCGAAAAGGAGTTCACCTATTTGCTGAAAACCGAACCAGTGAAGCCGGTGTTCTACTTTTTGCCCAAGATTCACAAAAACAGACAGAAGCCGCCAGGTAGACCCATTATTTCGGGTATCGGGTCTTTGACTCAGAATCTTTCTGAGTATGTGGACATATACCTCCAGAAGTATGCGACAAGTGCGAGGGCATACCTAAAAGACACTCTGGAGGTTTTAAATATATTGTCCACAATACAATGGCAGGAAGATTATCTTCTAGTGACCTGTGACGTAACATCGCTATACACATCGATCAGACACGAAGATGGGTGTGCGGCAGTGGCATTTGCTCTAGATAGAGACCCCACGATTCCGGAAGACCAGAAACGTTTTTTATTAGACGCGATTAGATTTATTCTTTCACATAATTTGTTCTGGTTTGATGGATCAATGTTCTTACAAAAATGCAGGACCGCTATGGGGACCAGGTTTGCTCCTAGCTATGCCAACACCTTCATGGGACATTGGGAAGAGACCAATATTTGGTCTGGGAACCCGTATGGAGCAAACCTGGCCCTCTATAGAAGATATATCGATGATGTGCTTATCATATGGCAGGGAAGTGAGGAGAGTCTCAACCTCTTCTTGACCCATATTAATAATAACAGGGTAAATTTGGGTTTCACTTCTGAGATAGGCAAGGAGAGCGTCAACTTCCTTGATTTAACTATTTATATTGAGAATAATATTGTTAAGACTAAGACCTATTTCAAGGAAGTTGACGCTAACAATTTCCTGCTCAACACCAGCTGTCATCATCCCAGATGGCTGAATAACATACCGTTTGGACAATTTAGACGCATTAGGCGGAACTGTTCAGAGGTCAAAGTCTTTGAAGAACAAGCAGGGACATTAAGAACTAGATTTGAGGAAAGACATTATAAGCGGGACTTGATTGAGGCTGCACATTTAAGAGCCTCAGGATTAGATAAACAACAGATGATGGTGCCTAAAGAAAAAAGAGAAGATCCAAATTATATTGTACCATTCGTGACGAGATATAATAATGAGTCCCACCGGATCAGAAAAATCCTTATGAAACATTGGCATATATTACGTAAAGATGTGGTACTGAAAGATTACCTGCCTGATATTCCCCGTGTGATTTTTAAAAGGGCAGAAAATATAAAAAATAAATTGGTACCAAGCGTATACAGGAAGGAGACTGAACCAACCTCCACTAATTGGTTGCCAAAACCTAAAGGTTTTTTCAGGTGTTTTGAGTGCAAGGCCTGTAAGCAGGCACAGACAGACAAGCTGCATTTCTGTTCTAATGTGACCAAAGAGGCATTTACAACTAAACAATTAATTAATTGCAGGTCCAAATTTGTGGTTTACCTGCTCGAATGCCCATGTGGACTGCAGTATGTGGGCCGGACCTCAAGAAGTCTTAGAGTCCGCATACTGGAGCACCTGGGTAACATAAAGAGAGGTTTAACCACACACAGTGTACCAATACATTTTACACAACACCACGGGGGAGACCCCACTGGTCTGAGTTACAGAGGGATAGAGACAGTCCCAGAGAACTGGAGAGGGGGAGACAGACTAAAACGCCTCCGTCAAAGGGAGACGTTTTGGATTTATCGCATAAAATCTATGTCCCCTGCTGGTCTCAATGTAGACATTGATATCGCAGCATTCAACTGAGATTATAAAAATTATCTGCGAATATCAAACCAAAAATTTTTTACACTGTGTTCAAAAGCGATATTTATGCTGAATCTCTAAGAAAGGCACTATAAAAACTCGTATGCCATTTACTAAATATTCTGCATTTTCCATTTTTTTCAGAACATTCACACTTGTATCAATTTTATCAATTTACGATGATTTCATTTTTAATATATTAACAATGATTTTGCTATATAGCACACAGACCATAATCACACTAAGCTTATTTTTTATTTGTGATTTTTTATTTATAATTTTGTATAGTATTTTTATAAAGTATTTATTGCAAGTTTGTATTAATAAATTTTAAAGGATGTTTTAGACCATTTTTCAGAAAGGAGTAATTTAAATATTTATGAATAAAATATGATTTTTGTCATATAAATGTCTAATAAATCTGAATAAACCAAAATATGTGGATAGTATTTAAATATCTACATAAATGAAAAGACCTTACTGAGTTTGTAAGTAGAGACTATTTAAAGATTTTATTGGTGATTGTTTAAAATTGTAATTTTGATTGATATGTATAAAGATCAAAGAGATGGACCCAAGGAGGCACTATATAGAAACATCAGTTAAGAGGTGTTTTATCATGAATTAAGATATAATCATGGTTCCTAACTATTATAACCCCTGTTTAAAGACCCCTCTCAGCTTTGGAGGTATTTATTAGTCATACATGTTTGCTAGAAGTTTACACATGTTTTGCAATAGGATTACACTTGATTTTAAGCATGAGTATAGATGCGGCCATTGGCAATTACATAGCCAAGCTGCACCCAATACCTAAGTGATTAAATGACACACAGCTTATCTTTATTAGCATTTTAACTGATCAGAGGGTCTATATAAAGCTTAGAGACCCCATCCACGTCTACATTTGAGCCTGAGGAAGCCGATCCGTCGGCGAAACGCGTTGCTCTAAATCATCTGCTGAAACTGACCCACCGAGGCTTCCGTAGTCAGATCACTGTGCAGCATTTCCAGCCGAGCAGGAGAGTTTCCCTTCCTGATCCCGGACGCGGGACCGGCTGTGATAGCTGTGCATAACACCTGATCCTGGACCACGCAAGGAGGCCAGGGGTCCACCTGTAATCTATGTGAGTCCCGTTGTAATAATTATTAATAAATTTATTTTATTCAATTTATACAAGTAAACCGTGCCTCACTCATTTTCCCCCCCCTCCCATATAACTTATACATCATAACACCGGGGGGAGAACCAACCTGACAATAAGAGAGTCCTGCACCAGTTTGGAACCTGAATACAGCTCCTAGTGTGCTGATTACCAGATACGGACGGGTTAATGCCAACCTAAAAAGATACCAAATCCCTGCAATTGCTCACACTGGGCCGTGTGAGTACAGTGTTGTACACTTTTTTATACCCATTCACCATACAAATCATTTGTCACTGTTGGAAGAGAGAGATTTTGCCCTATGAAAGTTACCAAACATTGTGTCTGCTTACACATGGCCGTGTAAGTATTTATGTGTATCTGAATAACCCACCATTGCATGTAATCAATCAAGACTTCCATCAACTTCTAAAAGTGATTATATATGCTTTTCTAATCCCTTGCTCCCCCATTGCCTGTTTGTTTTCACCGATGAAACCGGGACAGGTGCTGCATGGAACGCCTCGCTGGGAGTTGGTTCCATGACCAGTCCGGTGTCTTTGGTGGAAGCTACCCGCATGCGGGCTACCGGCTTCGCAGCTGGGGTGTGTTGCCCCTGATGGGGTCCGCCGGAACGCAGGGGTTCCGGGCAATCTGGTCTGATGTGACCAGGGCGGTTGCAGTTGTAGCACTGGCGCTCGTGCCGGAGCTACCCCGCCTTCGGTGGACTGTTGCCCGCTGGCGGCCTCTGAGTTCATTGTGGGGTATTGGCAGACTTTCTGACCGGTGCCGCTGCCACCGCCGCCTTGGCTACTAGTTTGGCGGTCATCAGGGCTCTGCTGGACACATAGTCGTCTGCAAGCCTCGCCGCCTCCTGGCAAGTCTTGGGCTTCTTGTCGTACACCCAAGCCCTCACCGCCGGCGGGCACTGCTACATGAGCTGCTCCTGAAAGATGAGGTCCAGCAGGCGTTGGTAAGTCCATGCTTCATAGCCCTCCACCCAGCGTATCCCGTACAAAGCCATGCGGGTCACGTAGGTAACATAGGACTCCTGGGGCTGCCTCTCTTCCTGCCGGAATTTACCCGGTAGGCTTTAGGGCTAAAACCGTACTGAAACAATAACAGTTCTTTCAGGTGTTCGTAGTCATCAGCATACTCATCTGGAAGCGCCATCATTGTCTGCTTAGCCAATCCGGACAGTAAGGGGTCCAAACGTGCAACCCTATGCTGGGGAAGCACTTTGTACCACCGGCACTGCGTTTCAAAGTTCTTTAAGAAACTGTCAATCTGGTCAGTGCCTTCCACGAACTTGGTGAGACTGTTCTGGTCCAGTTTGAGTTCATCTGTGTCGGGTTGGACAGGGGGGCAATAAGCGGGTCTGTTCACTGCCATAGTGATAAACTGCAGCCGCTCCTCCGGTGTCCCTCTGTCTCCCCATGCAGTAATTAGTGCCAACATTTCAGGGGTAAACGGACTGGTAGCCGCAGCAACCAGTACCCCTCCTGTTGCACTGCTCCCGGGAGGTGCACTCGTTCCCTCCCCGAGATTCCGCCTCACCGGCACTGGGTTCCTTCCCTGATCTCTGGGTGGCTGTAAAAGGGCAAGCTGAGCCGTATCCTGAGGCTCTGCAAGCCGGGCTTCATAGTCACCGATTGCGTCAACCATGTCTGCGACCTCCTGGTTCTCATAGGGCAGTCCATATTCACGGCACTTGTCCTTCAGCTGAGCTCGGGTCCACATGTTGGATGAGCCTTCAGCCTCGCTCATGGTTCAGTCGCAGCAGTGAGGTGGTGTTACAACTGTTGCACTACTGTGTGTTCAATATCTTTAGTCCCAGGAACTCGCAATTACCATCAAGTTCCTACTATGTTACAGTATCCCGCAGTATACTGTAACACAGGTCCAGTTCAATCCCACTGCTTGCCACCAGTTAATTATAGAGCTTGTCACGGTAGCTTATGACAAGATATAATGAACACCAAATATCTGGGTTGAACTGAACGATGCTTAGATATAATAAAATATAATTTATTCCTTAAATAAGGTGAACACAGCAATATAGTACAATTAACAGACAAGAAGGTAACACTTACTTAGGGTTGGGGGATGGAGAAGTATCCGCTAGCAATTCTCCAGCAGTCCAGTGACATTCAAGATGGTATCAGAAGCATAACTCCAGCACAACTCAAAAACTGTAGGGTTGACACAGTTTATATACCTGTGCAACCCTATTCTTAACATTGAACACAGCCTATTGGTGAACAATTATCTGTATCCACTCTCTAATGTGGAGACACAGACTAACAGACTAACCGATGCCCTCAGGTAACAATTAGACTGGCAGAGTTTGTTGATTGACTAATACTTAATCCCTAGACATTGGGTAACAATCAAGGCAGTTACTTTTTGATCACCGTGCTTAGGCTACTCAGCCGTCTGCCCTTCATGACTTATTAGCCTAGCAAATGGCGTCTGTATTTTCAGAACAGATCCAAAATAAAATACATATACACTTTAATATCTTCACATATTAATAAGTTCCATTTTGGTGGGCTTAGTGGGTCGATCTTTGCCAGTTTTTAATGCCTACAGTGATTCCACATATTGGCCAAATATGAACTCTCTGCGACCTCCAGAATTGGAGATACAGAAATGCACTTTAAAACATTAATATACATGCTTATAATGAAACATGGGAACAGGGGAACATACATTTTCAAGGTATAATAAGGTGCAAACCTCATCCCTGGACCGCAGTCCAGTTAACCCCTTGTCTCTCTGGTGAGGTCAGGGGATGGCCATATGGGGTGCAACCCCTTTAACACCGGGCCACCCCCTTTCTCCCTCTACAGTGTTGTCAGAATATGTCTAGGTAGTTGGGGACCAGAGTTGCTGGATACCCCAAAAATGTACCAGAGAATCGTGCTTGATTCCCGGATACATATAGGCACATTGTCCCGGCAAAAACTCCCCTTGAAAATGCTTGCGTGACTCACCGCTAGGATTCCCTGCTTCAGCACAGACCAGAAAGGTAAATGGGGCATAGGGACCTGAGGTGTCCCTGGAATGGTCAAGAGATCCCTAGGTTAAGGGGGATACCCAGTTAATGCCCAGGTCACACAGAAACCGGTATAGGGGTTCTGGGGGTGCTCCTACCATAGATAAGGTTGTGCAGAGTTTTAGAAGTCTAAGTCTAGTTTATAGTGTGTGGGGAATATGGCTAGTAAGGAATAAAGTGCAGCATCTTATTCTTTTTCCCATAACCAGAAGACTTAGGAAAGTTTAAAGTGTTTATTTTATTAACAAGGTGTTTTAAAATACATACTGTATATGCTTTGTGCATAGTATTATGAGCTGGGACTTTCAGATCCAATGTTCTGACAGGCCACTGGGCTACCAACTAGGTGGCAGCGTGTCTACTCAGACATCGGTCATGAAAGCCACAGAGGATGCCAGAGATGTGAAGAACATTTGGGCAGGAGGTTTAGGCTCTATGAGCCACACCCTGGGAGCCACATCCTCGGGACTACCATTTGCCCCACCAGACTGTGAGGAGCCTAGTGAGGAATACCAAGTAGCTAAGGTGGCAAGCTTGCGCATGTCCTTGACTGATTCAGAAGACCCACTTGCCCGGCTCCAGAAGACTGGCATTGCTCTGATTGGTTAGTGAGAAAGTTCCCACGCTGGGATTGGCTGTAGTATTTCATGAATGAACTCAGAAATACTATAAGAAATCCCTCAGCCAATCCAGTCATCAGATTCTAAGCGCCAGAACAGCAGCGGCAAATTTGAATGTACCAAAAGATGCTCTCGGAGAAATCGCAAGTGACCGGCTTCAGAAATTTCAAGTCGAAATATTTTCTAAGTACTGTTTTTTGGGACCAAGTTCTCAAAAAGGAACATAGCGGTCGCGGATAGGATTGCAAATTTAGTTCCAGGACGTTTGGAGCTAACTCTCGGTGACGTGATTTCAAGTCCTACGAAGGAAAGAGAGCGGTGGCGTCTGGAACTTCATGCCGATTTGAGTTCCAGGACATTTCGGGCTAAGTCCCGGTCAACTAAAAACTTTGGTTTATTGGTCAATTCCACTAGGAAAGTCTAGTTTTGTAGCCCAGACCCCCAGAAAGTGTGTCTTTCTCATGTATTTTGTGTTCCATTGTGTGTATGCCTATTTTAAGTGAATAAACTGCAATGTATTTCATTATCTTGTTTTGCTCATTGAATGATTCTTGTAAAAAGGTGTAAACTGCCTGAGCTCCTGTGACAGTCGGCGGAGGGCCACCCAGGATTATATAGTGGAGACAAACCATTTCTTCGAAGTACAGGTCTCCTCTAAGGCCTCGTTCAGGGTGCAGGCTTCGGAGGGAGGGCGTGCTGCCGTGCGAGCTGCCGTGGGACACAAAGTATTCAAATTGAATACTGGTTGTCAGGGTAGCAGCTGCCCTGTCTCCAAAGCCAGGAGTTGACGCTGGCTACAGTTTCAAGAAACGAAAAATTCGTTTTTTGAAGCTGCAGCAGCGTCACTGGGACCTCGGCAGCCAATGAAATCATTCTTGAGAATGATTTCATGACTGCAGCTTGGATCCCTAAGCTGTGTAGCCCCGCCCCCTCCTCAACTCCTGAAACAGTCTGCTGGGGATGAACACACATCGCCCAGCAAACTGCCGCCCTCCCTCCCGAACGCCCTCCATCCAACTCCTGTCTCTGGCACCCTGAACGAGGCCTAAGACAGAGATACAAAGTAGAGGTCTACTCACAAGTTCATATTGCAATCCTCCATTTAATGTGACAGCCAAGAACAGTGGAAGGAAAACGTTTCAGGTCCCATATGGGTGATGAAAGACTATGAACCGCTTTCTGGGAGAATTTGAGCTCTTTACTGCGAAACCCCTTTTGATAGACACCAGTTTGCTATTGCCTCCTCATACTTCAGCTTCCAGATTACTCACCATCATTACCCACCTGCTAGTCTGTCCCAGGCCCTGGACTGCAGCCCCGAAGTCGCTCCCTGTGACAGTAGGCGCAGTGATTCCCTGGTCCAGAGACAATGGGGCCTATGCTAAAAACCTCGATAAGCCACTTATCGAGGCCTTTTCGCCAAAAAAGGCCTACTGCTATTCAGTAAGCCTTGATAAGTGGCCTTTTCAGCATTTTTTTTTCTCAAAAAAAAAAATCGCCAGGAGAGCTGCGATAAGCCACTTATTGGCAAGTTCTCACATTCGTGCAATTTTAGTAGCCTCGAGTAGGTTATCGGGGCTAATCGAGGTTCTATAATGGCGATTTCCTCTCAAAATCCTCCCGCCAGGAACTGTTGACGTGAGGCTGGAGAGAACCTTCAGAGAAGCGGCGAACGATGGCTTAGAAAAAAAAATGCTTTTTTCCTGCCTGGGATTGATTCCGGGAGTCTCCAGAGCTGATACAGCACCGAAGACCCCCGGCATGAATCCCATGCAATAAAAATGCATTTACAGGCAACTTCATTACCTTAGCGGATAACTGCTAAGGCAATGAACGGGTTAACTACCAGTGCCATCTTTATTGTGGGTTGCATGGGTGGGTGAAGGTGGTATTTGGCCCTTGGTGGGTGTCTAGGCATTGCAGGGGTGTGTGTGTGTGGTGGAGTTAACCCTTTTATTACCTTAGTGGTTAAAAGCGCTAAGACAATAAAGGGGTTAACCCCTCCTGCTACCCACCCGGTAGGTATAAACACCCACCAAGGGCCAAATGCCAACTCACCCATCCTCGCTATCCACAATAAATATTTTAAAACACAACAGCCCTAGTACCCACCTCCTCTACCTCCAACAAATTCCCTCCCCTCCCCCCCAACACATACAGCACAGTAATGGGCAAAATTACTATTATCCACATATGGCTAATAGTGCATTTGCCCATTATAAAATCAAACATTAGCCAGCCAGCATTAATAAAGTAAATAAAACGTTCATCTTAACCCTGTCATCATGAAGGGGGTCCTCGTCAGCACACTCCAGGTCCATGTCCTCCAATGCCAGCAAGAATACAAGAAAAAATACAATCTAATGGCCCCTAACCCCTTAATCACCTTAGCAGTTAATAACCGCTATAGGAATAAAGGAGTTAACCCACCATCACCCGCTACCCATCCGGGAGGCCTAACCACCCACCCCGGGACCACTATACCCACCCTATACCCATTGATTGGTACAGTGGTATATCATACCCATATAATATGGGCATGATAAGCCACTATATCACTCAATGGTCAACCTAATAAAAATAATTAAGGCCAAAAATACACAATAATCAAAGAAATACACAAGCACCTAAACACCTCCAACACTGAAAGAACTAAAAAGCCTCAACTACACATCAATTACATTAATCTATCGCAAAAACAGCAAAATAATTACCATAAGTTATTCCAAAACATAAGAATACAAATAAATAAACATCTATCCACCCAAACAATTAAATAACTTAAACCAGTAGCCAACAAAACAAATAATTAATTTAAAACGCTAACCAATTCTAAAAAGTACTAAAAACAAGCCATCCAAATTCAAAATTCAAACAATTTAATCCAAACAATAAACAGAAATTGAAAAAATAACAATCAATAGAAAACAAGCATTTGTCAAAAAATACATAGGCTGTCACTTGGATTAATACATTAAATTGGCAATAATAAATCAATGGGCAATACCAAACATAAAAATAAATAAATACAATGAAAAAAACTGAAAAAGACATTTACATACACTCAATATTTATCTTACCTTTAGAAGTCTTCACCCTCCGAATCCCGACGTATCTGGAAGCTCTCGTACCGCGACGTCATCACCCGCAATCAAACGCCATCCACCTTGAAGACCAGCATCAGGTAAAAAAAATCTTCTTTCTTCTATTACTATCTTCTATCTGCAATTATTTTCTTCTTTTCTTTAATATTCTTTCTTCATATGTCAATCCAAAGTGCCCCATGTTACTGCACCGACACACTTTATTCGAGCAAATACCCAGTATGTACCTGGCAGATACCTGGAATGCGCCGCTTCTCACCTCTGACAAGCCCCGTTGCGTTTGCCTTCCCAGCCTGGGTTCATGCCTGGCTGATGGGCGGCTGATCTGTTAAATGATAATGATTAGGATTTAATAGGCTGCAATGCTTCGCGTGTCTACCAGATGGCATAAATTCATGAATTGTAATGCAGTATATATATATATACTGTGCAGTATTGCAGCCAGCGGGAATAAAATGCTTCAATCCTTGCTGGAAAATAACCCAATGCACTCGGGCAGAAAACAGTCACAAACCTCAATACACCCGGGTATACCCGAATTCGTGGGACTAGCCGAGCTCGAATAAAGTGTGTCGCCAGTGTAAATCCCCAATGGATGTTTTCTCGTCGTCTTCTTGAGGTAAAATGAGACGAAACAGGCCTTATATAGGGCCTGTGACATCCCATTTTAGGGTCAGATAGTACAGCTCCAGTCCAATTGATGATATCACATCCTTTAAAGTGATGTCACATCCTTTTGAACTAATATAACCTATCACATGGTACAGCAACCAATAGGATTGTCTACAATCCCATTGGCTGTAATACTATGTGATATAGCCATGTGGTTTAAAGGATGTGACGTAACTCCCTTAGAGATGACATCTCATCCTTTAAAAAAAAAAAAGAGGCGTCCAATCGGATTGGAGCTGTACCATCTGACCCTAAAATGTGACGTCACAGGCCCTATATAAGGCCTGTTCCATCTCATGTTACCTCAAGAAGATGACGAGACAACATCCCTGACGAAGCAGTTGCGAAACGTGTTGGATTGGAATTTACAGGCCACCGTAGCTCCTGTGACATGTTGATCTCCTTTTGCCTAAGCAGTCAGCTGATCGCCCTACAGGTACCCACACGCGAACGCGAGCACAACCAGGAAGACACCGCTTGTGAGAGATCTCCTCTTGGCTACCTCCTGTCCATGCGCAAAGTACAGGAAGGAAGGAGAGGCGACGTGTCTCCCCCCCCCCGCATGGAAATCTGAGGAGACGGGCTCAGCAGACATGTAACAGCAAAGGGAGAAAAGACAGTGGAGCCAGAATTTCAGTATCCTGAATAAGCTGAGATCTCGCCTCACCTATCTGATTAACCTCTGCAACTGGGAATGAATTTATAGATCATAAGCTTCACTAATCTGCAAGTGCAAAAGTCTGATTTAAAATGTCTAAATAGACTAACAACTTTTACTTATACATTGCTGTCCCCTTCTGTATTTATCCAATTTATACTTAACAGCTGTACCTGAGTCATCGCGGCGGAGGACATCTTTCCTTCTTGCTCACATGTTGGAGGGACGTGGAACTCTCTCCTGGACTTAAGTATACCATTTTGGACTCTATACCTTCTTCAATTTACACTTATTTTGTATGAACACTATATTGCATTTATTGATGTATTAGTTTAATATTATTAGGTTAGTGGTTACTGCAACGTCTTCTTTTCCATCTCCGGCGCAGGCCCGCGTTGATTTGAGGCACCCCTATAATGGGGCCTGCATCTCGGGAAGCAGGGGGTCCCCGGACCTGAAACCAACGTGGTTCTGCTCCGGAGACCCCCTGCTCATTTTACACTATTATTAATATCTATATTAAAAACTTTTGATCGCTGGAGAGATTTGCGCAGGGAGAGGCGTCTCTCTCTGTGCAGCTCTCTCTGCCGTACAAAACAAATCACTGGGTAAGTCCTTTTCAGAGAGGCGATCGTCATGTCGCCGGCTACTCACCCGTTTTGGGAATTTTGCTATCACAGGTAAGTGAGGCGTTCGGAATATCGTGATAGCAACGCTCAAAAAACAGGCGGCGAAAATGGCCCGGCGATTTATTTTATGAAGGCTACTAGCATAGGCCCCAGTGTATATTTACAATTGGGGGCTCAGAATCCACCTGCAAGAAAGCCTTCTACTGTATATGTGTGAGCGGGAATATTATAACGGTGGGTGTCAGTAGTGACGCATTCCTATCGCTGGGTGCATTGCAATACCCACGGATGACAACCTAGCTGAACAACAAGGTTATCTCAAAAAGATTGAAACATCTGTTTAAAAGGCCTGGGCTGCTGGATTTACAGCTCAGTATTAATCTCTACTACTATTTCAGTGTACTTCTGTATTATTGCCAGAAGGAACTGCCCCCCATTTCCTTGCTAATTAAGTAGTTACAGTAGGCAGAATTCAAATGAATGATAACTACAATACCTTCCGCAGACAGCACTTCAGTGGATGTTAGTGTTGTCTGCTAACAAGCCCTCTGCCAGCCTGCATCCCGCAGAACCCATTCTTACATGTCGGACCAGCGCACAGGACACGTCATTTATGTCAGAAACACTGTATTTGGTTAGTCAATTTGCAATATTTTTATGCAGTTATGTTGTCATTAGCAGCAGTTGTGAAAAGATCGTTTTAGACAAGTTTGGCAAAGCAATTTTATTTATCATCTGAACCAGTATAAATAAAGGGCATGTCACCGCGGCATGTCACGGCTGTATGTCACGGAATGTCACGGCGGCATGTCACGGCAGCATGTCACCGCGGCATGTCACGGTTGCATGTCACGGAATGTCACGGCGGCATGTCACCGCGGCATGTCACGGCTGCATGTCACCGCGGCATGTCACGGCTGTATGTCACGGAATGTCACGGCGGCATGTCACGGCAGCATGTCACCGCGGCATGTCACGGTTGCATGTCACGGAATGTCACGGCGGCATGTCACGGAATGTCACGGCGGCATGTCACGGCTGCATGTCACGGCAGCATGTCACGGCTGCATGTCACGGAATGTCATGGCGGCATGTCACGGAATGTCATGGCGGCATGTCACGACGGCATGTCACGCAGCATGTCACGGAATGTCATGGCGGCATGTCATGACGGCATGTCACGCAGCATGTCACGGAATGTCATGGCGGCATGTCACGACGGCATGTCACGCAGCATGTCACGGAATGTCATGGCGGCATGTCACGACGGCATGTCACGCAGCATGTCACGGAATGTCACGGCGGCTTGTGCGTGTACAAGAGACATTAGTATTATCCTTCTCTACCTGCAATATTTTGCAGTCGTTTAATAAGGTAATGGAGAGAATTGTATGATAGCAAAGGATTTTTGGGGGTAAATTATACATCGATCTCATGTTACTATACAGCGCGTGTAATCAGCATCGTACTTCATATGAGAAAAACATGGAAACGCCTGAAAGAAAAGATCAACTACAAGCAAGTTTGGGCATCTAAAGTATAGAGAGGAATGGAGCTAATGGAAATATTCGGGGAAAGGCAGCACATACAAAGGAAACATTCATTTGTTTTGAACTATTTGGGTAATTAATAAAAGCGCGGGACCCATGTATTGATGGAAAATGTGTGGATGGTGCTCATTAATAATATTCAGAGTCAGCCCTCATATTATAGGTGTGTGATTGTGCCCTGGTGTACTATACAGATCTGATTTGAATAGTCGTGTTATCAGGATTTCAGGGGGACCTCCACGGGGAGACTCTGTGGTGCAGATTCACCTGGGGTTGATGCAGATAGCTGGAGACGGATCCGCGGTGCGATGGCTGGTGGAGAGATAAGGGAGGAGCAGGCAGAAGGGGTAGTCAGGCGATCCAAAGTCAGGGCAGGCAGCAAACAGCATAGAGGTCGATTAAGCAGCGGTCAGAGCAGGGCCACCGATGGGGGAGAGCTGTGACAAGTGTCCTGGGCCAGGTGGCTGCTGGGAGCCTTGCCAGCTGACACGGGAAGTTGGGCCCGCCCAGATGTCGGGCCCCACTTCTTTGCCTGGCTGCCGGTTGTCTCGTTGCCTGCGAGCCCTGGCTCTCCCCAGCTGCGGGTCTGCCTCTCCCTCACTCTCTCTGCCTCTGGTGCATGTCGGGCCTCTGACGTCCGCATGCGCAGGATGCTGGGCCAAAATTCTGGCGCTCACCGGCATGAGAGAGAGACTCAGTGCGGGACAGTGAGGAAGGCCTGCAGCTGGGAAGAGCCAGGGCCCGGCACCCAGACAAAGCAGTTGGGACCGACATCTGGCCAGGCCCTGGCTCTCCCCAGCTGGGGGCCCCCCTTACTGTCTCTCAGTGTATGTATTTTTGGGGGGTAGTTGTGGGGAAATGTGTGTGTGTGTGGCCAGAGAGGGGGGAAGGAATGAATGTGAGGAGGGGGGATTGAAGGAACGGGACTGAGTGGGATGGGGTAATATATGAGAGACGGGGTGTAAGAGAGGGAGTGAGGAAGAGAGAGGGGGGAGAGAGTGTGATTGAGGAAGAGAGGGGGTATGAGTGAGACGGGGGTAGAGAAATACTTGGGAAGAAGGGGGGAAATAGAGGAGGGGGCTCACCAGATGTTGAAATTCTAGTCCTGGACCCCGGAAAATCTTTCGGCGCCCCTGGCAGGGAGCAAGCAACAGAGTAAGTGGACGAGCCGGAATCGATACTAGGTCTTTAAGATAGACAGCAGCAAGTCTGGGAGCATCCAAGCAGCAGAGAACAAGATAACATGCCTCTAGGGTAGCCAGCTTTTGCAAAGCAATGGAGGACAGGACAGGTGCCTTTTATAGGCCTTGGGAAGTCAGGTCAGTATAGCTGTCTACTGAAGGCCTGAAGAGAATGACGCAGTCCCTGAGTGCGGGTCCTTACATTACTCCCCATACCTCCTCTGTGGGGAGTGACACAGGTTGGCTTCTGTGGGTAATGGGCATCGAAATGCTTAACTAGCTGCAGTACATGTACTTGCATGGCCGGTTCCCAGGACCACTCTTCTGTTAATTCTTTTACATTCGCAGATCGCCTGGACCTCAAACTCAGGTCGTCCTTGGATTTGAACGGAAGTCGGGGTCTCCGGACTCTATTTGGAAAAGTGTTTGCAATGGCGGGCTTCAACAAGGATATATGAAATACTGGGTGTATCCTCCAAGAAGACAGTAACTGGAGACGATAGGCCACATGGTTCATTTTCTGAGAGACCAAAAATGGTTCCATAAACTTAGGAGCAAATTTATTTGGGGTTCTTTAAAGGTAAGTCCCGGGTAGACAGCCACATCCGATCATCCAGTTGATACACATCCGCAAATCGATGACGATTCGCAAACATCTTGTATTTTGTTTTTTGTTTGATTCTCTACACTCTTTCTAACGGTATGCAAAGGTGGAAACCAATGGACTATAGTTGGTAGATGCATGTCAGGAATTGTTATAAGAGAATTCCGCGGTTGATAGGAAAGTGGCCCAGTCTCACTGACGTGTGTTAGTAAAAGGCCGAAGATACTGTTCCAAGGTTTGGTTCAGAGGTTCAGTTTGTCCGTTAGACTGTGGGTGATAGTTCGACGTCAGTGGTTTCTGAATATGCAATAATCGACACATCTAAAATGAATGAATAGAAAAAGAAGGGAATGGGCACTGCTGAAAAGAGTAAGGCTGGCAGTGCCCATTCATTCCCTTCTTTTTCTATTTGTTCCTGCATTTGGATTTGGAGCACACACGGAGCAGGTTAACCAGCCGGGATGTGAGCATACCCCCGGACAACATTTATTTTCGTTTATGTCATTTTTAGCCAGTGTGGTGCAGGGACACTATACTGCCTCTTGTCACGGCATTGCGGGACTGTGACATTGTGCGTGTAAGGAGTGTACCTCCCGTATTGGAGTCCCGACGAGGCAGATTAACCGACAGAGGAGGAGCTGGGTATTTCAGCGATACAGCGTGGGAGACCTGGGAGCTACGGACCTCCCATCACAAATCGTCCGACACGCCCCCGGATTTACTCATTTGGAGTACAAGAGTGCTACAAGCTCCATATGAAACGGGCTACCATCGGAAAGCTAATGGTGAGGACTTCAGAGCAACGGAGCTCAATTCTACTTTGCCAGGTCAGCTGTACATGCTCACTTGCATAGGCTCCGGGAATTGTTATTACTCTGTGTCATCGGCACCAAACACCAATACAGGCTATGCAAGACTGTTTACTAACGCATGTATCTGTTCCATATACACTCTTATTCACTCATTGGACTCACACACTCAGTACCTATTAGAGCACACACATGGGATTCGTCCCATTTACTCTTATAATGAATGAATAGAGCAGCGCAATTTAAATTCTTTGTGACCCCCTTGTGTTCAGCAGTTGGTAGATTGTGGTACCATTGAAGTTCTTGCAAGTGTAATACATTGATGGGGGATATAAAGTCTATTCAAACTGTAAGCCACAGACTCTCAGAATCCTGAAATTAAGGGGTCAGCTCGGTTTTGATGTTGAAGACATTATTTGCATATTTGGACTGCGGACAGTACTATACATGTGCAGGAGGTAGAACAAATTCTGAAGATATTGGTAATGTCATAGTTTGATATTTACACGAAAGAGCATCCACTTTTCCATTGTTCTTTCCTGGTTTGTAAGCTACAGTAGATTCAATCGGATATGGGAAAAATATAAGGCCAATCGAGCCAGGCGTTGATTGGTACAGCGGGCAGTCTGTAACTGTGTTCATGCTTGCACCTCATGTTCCGCACCCTCCAAAAGATGTCTCCATTCAAGGAACACTGCTCGGATAGCCAACAGCTCTTTTTCCATAATTGTATAGTTAATTTCATCATTGGACAAGTTTTGCGACAGAAAGGCAACGGGATGGACGAGGGAATCCGTAGGAGATTGGTGGGATAGAACTGCACCAAGGGTTGAATCCGAGGCATCTGCTTCCACAATAAATGGTTACTGAAGGCTCAGGGTGCATCAATACGGGGGGGGGGGCATGGAGAATCTGCTTTTTAATTCTAGAATAGCAGTTTCGGCTTGAGTCCCAAAGAAAAGGAAAACATGTCAGTGGACGTACCATAAGTGAAAAGTCTTGTATAAAGCGGCGATAAAAGTTAGCAAATCCTACAAATCTCTGCAGAGATTTCACATCGGTTGGGGATGGTCACTATTGTATGACCCAAATCTTTTGTTCACCCATAGCTATTCCAGAGGCCAAGATCACATACCCCAGAGATTTGTGATTGATCAAACAAGCTTTTTTCAAGCTTGACGTACAATTGAAAAGGTTCCACGTGGCTCAATATGTCCTTGACGTGGCTTTCGTGTTGTTGTGGGTCCCTAGAGAAGATGACAATGTCATCAAGATATACTACCAGAAACTGGTCTCAAATATGCTATTGTACTTGTACATGTTTTAAGTTATTTAACATTGCGCAGAAGGTAATGAATATAAGACATTTGTAAAGGAGGTGTCTTATACTGTATGTAATACAAGTCAGAAACGCTCTACCTTCCCACACGGGGAGTGAGTTACCATGTGGAAGTTAAACCTGCATTGGTAAGATGATCGGAAGTATTTTTATGTAGTTAAGTTGTCAGTCACTGTAACAGTGACAAGATCATCTCTGACAGTTTCTCCTTTGCTGTTATTTGCACTGGTAATTGAAAGTCAGAGTGTGTATATCTAAAGATTGCATTCAATTATCCCAGCGTATTTCGGCCTCTGTTGCATGAAAAACTGAAGACATTTACACTCGGTTTCAATAAGCTATGATAAGGGATCAGTCATTGGCTTGTATAGCAGCTAACTTTGGGTGGAGCTCCGATAACCCATATTGCCGCTTAGTAAATCCACCCTTACTGCCATATTAACTAAGCATACTTCTGACAAAGGGCACTTTCCGGGCACTGGAACAGGCCTTATAGCCCAATAAAAGAGTCCAATGTGGGATGGGGCTCAGACTGCATATAAGCTCAAAAAACTTTTCAAGGAATATGTCGTGTAGGCCTTAGGTTACCTAAAATATAGGATATGCTAGGGAGGAATACGAGCTTTATTAAATCCACGGGATCCCCATATCTTGCAGCACAAATAACAACCTCCCATAGGTAATATCACATAAATAGATTTGGAGGGGAATCGTACATGACGGCTGATGCCTGTTACCTGTTGCACACCCTCTCTGTGGTCTGGCGAATCCCAGGTGTGCAGCATCCGCTATATGCAATGATCCAGCATCATCAGGGTAGAGCGCGGAGCACAACCATAGAAAAAATCAGCATGATCAAGAGGTAACTTCCATAGACATTTGTTATTTATTATATTACGTAGATATCTAAAGGTTAAAAACACACCCACGCGTTTCGCGCTGTTGCTCTTTATCAAGACTTATAGCCCAATAGGCTTTTTTTAACAGCAGACAAAAAAAGCAAATGCTACATCCAATATGACAAAAAAATGATATAATTAAATACTTAAATGTTTGTGTTCTCTTAAGTAAAGGTCACATAGTTAAACCCTTTGGCCAAAGCGTTATAAGCCTGCAGCCACTTCACGGCATGACCAGTATACAGGTCCTGTAACGGATCAGGGGACAAGCGCCTCTCAGCGGGTTCCCATCACCTCTGGCCCCACGGCGGCTCTCTCCCCCAGTTCCCCGCTCCCTCAGCCTCTTACCTGTCCCACACCGAGCCGTTCCTACGCGGCGCACGCCGCATCCGCACGCACGCGACCAGGGCGCGCGCACGGCAGCCTTACAGAGGGCGCGCGCACCCGATCCTCTTACCAGCCCTCCCGCGCCGCTGGCGCCGCCCCCCATCGGCTGCAGGCCATTACCAGGAATCACACCCCAGTCTTCCTCCCTGCTCTCCTGGACCTATCCCTGTGAGCACCCGTTCAGGCTTCCGCTCCACCCCTTGCTACCATTGACCCTCCTTCCTTTATAACTTCAGTCTGCCCTCTCCGTCGTCGCTCAGCATAGCTTCTCTGTGGCTCCTGTGTGCAGTGTCTATGCCAAGCTCTTCTCTCTGTTGCAGCTCTTGTTCCTGTCCCTGCCCCTGTTTGGATTCCCTTGGATTGATCTCAGCTTGGCTTGATTATGTGTACCTCGCTACCCCTGGACTCTGCTTTGGACCTCACTATGCTGCTTTCTCCTGCCCCTGACCCTAGGCTCTTGGACATTAACCCTCCGACTTCTGGCACCCCGGACTCAGCAAGTATATCGTTAACCCTTTTCTCACCAGGCCCGTCAACGCATCTTACCACACTCCGGGCACGCCCTCCCTGCTGTGGGTGCGTGTTATACCCTTACCCACCTCAGTACTGGGGACTGGCAAGGTCTGCGGGCATACAGGCTTTACATGTCCTAACACTACCTGTGAAAATTCTCTGTGTTAGGAATGTGAGCACACAGCGCCACAGGTGGAGCTCACGGCTCTCTCCTTACACTGCTCAGACCCTTCCGCTACAACCACGCAAGCCCCCTTCAGCTGCATCACTTACCCCTCGGCATGGTGGGGCGCTCCACGAGGTACTTCCTCTACGCCGCAGCCGTCGGCGCGGAATCGCCGCTCCACGCGCACCCCACGTTGCTTCCTATCATGCGCATGTTGGACTTACAGCGCACACACAACAGCCCCTGAACTTATCCCCACTCAGGCTCCGCCCCCAAACTCCACACGGTTACAATCTGGCTCTTGCTGAGTGTCATCTGGGCTCTAAGAACAGCAGCCAATGCGCTGAAGCTCCCTGGGCTCCTCCAGGCACGCCCCCTCTCCTGGTTGGCTGTTCCAGCTTTACATACCCTCTCTGTCCTGTGCTTCCTCGCTCGTCATAGTTTTTGTATGGGTGTTCCACAGTGCTTGTTCTTTGATTCTCTCGGTTTTGACGCGGCTTAGCAGACTTCCCCCTTTGGCTCTCGACTTCGGATTGTTCCTGTTTACGTACCTTCTGGCTCCCTTCTACATCGGCTCTCACCTCGATCCTTCCATACTTCTCCTACCCCTGATCTCGGCAACGACCATTCTTCTGGGAAAACCGGTACCGGCAAGTAGTCACACAATACACCCCATCTGGCCTGGCACCATCTAATACCACAACCCGGACACGTCCCTCGCTCTGTCGGTGTGTGTATTCATACCTGCCACCTCAGTTCTGGGGACAGGTCTTATCTGCGGGCTACTCCGGCGTAACACTCTGTTACCTCTGCAGTGGAGGGAGAATGGCCTCAGTGGACCCGTTCTGCACAGGAACATGGAAAAACTAGCTACTTAAAAAGTGGGGAGGGGTGAACTTAAACTCGGGGAAGAAGGGCCTCCAACCAACTGATACCAGTTGACAATTAACAAACACACAATCCCTGCAAGGGACCTGCATACCGGTCATGCCGTGATGTGGCTGCATACCGGTCATGCCGTGACGTGGCTGCATAGTGGTCATGCCGTGACGTGGCTGCATAGTGGTCATGCCGTGATGTGGCTGCATACTGGTCATGCCGTGACGTGGCTGCATAGTGGTCATGCCGTGACGTGGCTGCAGACTTATAACGCTTTGGCCGAACGGTTTAACTAAATTACCCTTACATATGAGAATACTAACATTTAAGTATTTAACTGTGTATTTTTGTCATATTGGATGTAGCATTGGGTATTTTTGTCTTTTGCTGTATACATTTGGCCACACCCAATAGCACTGCTTTTGACACAAATTTGTATGTACGATGTGGTGGGTGCTGGGGTTAGATCTTCCAGGGATTGTGTGCTTGTAACCTGTCTTCGACTGAGCCAATGATTGATCCACCTGTGCTGAAGCAGGGATATCCTGAAAACCTGACCTGTTGGTGGCCCTTGAGGAGTGGATTTGCCCACCCTTGATCTAGGGAATTTTGCCCTTTAAAAAACAATTCTGGCGAGACTTTAATAACTAGCCTCGGATTTCTCCACACGTTGTGTTATAAATTGATAAGCAAGTGAGATTAGTACTTTTTTTTTTTCCGAGTGGAAATGCAAAGGCACAGACAGGAAGATAAAAGAAGAAAGGGCTTCTAATTGGAGCCTGCAGCTTAACTCAATGCGAAGAACACACACAGACATCATAAGCTCAGAACTCAGCCTAAGATAAAATACGGAGAACATATAAAAGGAGAACACCTTTCATGTTTTTCTCCAAGAAGATACTGCAGGGGAGTTCTGTTTAGAATACACCAGCTGTTAGGCTTCTCTAGCTGCAGAACATGCTACAGGCGTGTAATGGGGGGGTAATAACGTAACTAGCTCCTGAGGAGGGCGTCTAGACAAGATGTACAGGAAAGTTTTAGCTTGTTTTCCTGCCCGCAGCTATGCGCAGATCTGAGGTTTTTTACGTTGTTTTCCGCTGGTAGAAAACGGAATGAATATGGCAACCCTATCATTATACAAGCTATAGGTAACTCATCTTAAACTCCTCACATTCAATCACAAAGGGTCTTATTTATGAAACCGTACCAGATTTATTAAGGACCTTTTGAAACCAATGGGATTTCGTGTCTGATAAATCTTGGGCTATGGCACCAGTGCCTGCGCTGCACGCGTGCCTGCGAGGCTGGCGGCGCACGCAGCCGAGTCCCCCGGTCTGCAGAGAGCTACAGGGGGAAAGACAGGGGGGAGACAGGAGGGGGGGGACGTGAAGGGGGAGTGACGGGGTTGCGGCCATGACGTCACTTGGCAGGTTCGCCCTCATTGGCTGAACCGACGGGGGTGCGGCCTAGCACTCCGTCGCGAGTCCTGCTCTCAATTTTCTTGAGAGCAGGAGTTTCTGTAAAAACGCAGTGCGGCAGCCTCCCCTCGCAGCGGGCCTGACCCCATTGTGGGGCGGCTCTTCTCCCTGCAGTAGCCAGCTGGGAGCTGGCCTTATGCTGTGTTCGTGCACCAGTTTGGTCCTGGTTATGCAGCTGGAACACTGTGACACATGACCCCCTCCCCCAAAAGCTGACGTTAAATGGGAAACATAACTCTATTGCAATGGCGGCTATTCCCGTTGGCTCGTTGTGTGTGTCCGGCCGCAATGCGCCCGCAGGAGCAATAACGGCTGCCGCATCTGTATATTGTTGCTAAAATACGGATGTTTAAAATGAAAAATAATTTTGAAAAAACATCTTGTCTCTTTCAGGGGGTTATTCATTAACCTGTGATAGGGCCGATGTGGGCGCTATTGCACCCAACCTACCATTGACTTCAATTGGTGTTTCTGTGTGACAGTGCCCCGATCGGCACTACCTCTGTTTCACGAATAATCCCTTTAGTGTCAATGTATCATCACTTTACACACACATACCCGCTTGGCGCCCGTTTTAGTTCTGCACAATTAAAACAGGTGCAAACACAAGCCCCACTTTCCTCAAATAAAACAACGGGATTAAAGACAATGGGATTTATTTTCGGGGATCAATTTGAAGCTGTTTTCTTTTCACCTGTCTCCCCCCCCGAAAAGACATTGATAAACAATCCCCAATATCTGCACGTGGTGCGGAGATGCGTTTCCGTTCCTATTGACCTATTTTTGCTCAGCATGCGCAGCTCAAGCCGACCTTTTCTCCTCCGGCGACAATCAATTCAAAGACATAAATCCATCAGTTCTTCGGGGGGACAACTTTTTATTTAATAGTTAGGTTAATTTATTGATTAGTCCATGAGGGCGAAAGAGTCGCAGGAAAAATCCATGAAATCTTTGGAATCAAATGGTTGCCATAGCCAATAAGGCTGGGTAATTCTGCTCCACCTGAGCAGGGGAGGCAGGAACGAGCTTGGATTTGATGCATGTGATGTTCTCAAAGTTAATGAGCTGTCCCTAGAGAAGGGAATCAGTCATCTCCCTTTGTGACAACATGTAGCCAAGCGATTGATTAAAGAATGAGCGTTTCCCCCCAACAGATTTGCACTGAACTCATTTACAGGGGAACATTCTATATTTCCGCAACAGGTCTGCAACTAGGGTTGCCAGGTATACTGTGTTTGCACACTCTGTACAGTAATCAGTTAGACGTTATACTGGACTCGTATATGTCCGGTATTACCTCTCTGGACATAGTGACCTGACGGGCTTGGGGGGCTGTGGGATTTCCCTAAGTGGGGAGAGAGCAGGCCTGTTGCTAGGGGGCTGGGCAGCTTCCTCCATCCTGGATTGGCTGCTACTGGGTAATGCAGCCAATCAGGAGGAGGTGTAGGAAGCCTGAGGGTGGGGCCAAGGAGAGGAGGAGCAAGCATGGAACGGAGAGTGCAGAGAGAGGTGTGTGTTTGTGTCTCGAGCACGTCACACCATTGAGTCCAGAATTTTGGGAGAAACCACCTGGCAACCCTAACTGTAACCCTGCTTTTCACCATTATCTATCCATTGCAGCTAGGGATTCTGGGAAATTACATGCAGATGAGCACAGTGTCACCTTTTGCTTCTAATCAATTTTTACATGCAGCCCTAAAAAACAGCTTGTGCCTAGGCACTTAGGGTCAGTAAAAAAAATAAAATAAAAGCAGTTAGAACTTGGGAGAGAGAGAGGAGGCGGGAGGAAGGCAGACACAGATAGAGTGTGTTAAAGAGAAAAATAAAAATGCTTTCTTTTAACGTCAAAAATCCTGATTTTCCCAATCCCTCTCTTAAATGTTAAAGCGCTCTTTAGGAAATTCAATTTTGTAGAATTAGCTTACACACCGATGATATGTGTAGCCAGCTCTCCTCTGGCTGTCAGCACCCCCCTCCCCTCGAGCGCGAGCGCGGGTACCGCCGAGTCCCAAGGCGGCCCCGCAAGCCGATCGCGCGGGTGAGGGCGGTCAGGTCCCGGCTCGGGGGTTGCCGGGGACGCGTGGGGCCGGTTGCCAAGGCCGCACTCGCGTCGCAGGTATCCCGGCGCTCTCGGGGCCGGGCGGTGAGGACGCCGCCATTTCGCAATAGCTCGCGCATGCGCAGTTATAGTCAGGCGCCGGGGAGACTCCAAATAGATCGCGCATGCGCAGAGAGTCGCGCGAGTGTAGGGAAACCAGTGAGGCAGCCCCAGATAGCCTGCGCATGTGCAGGAAAGCGCATAGAAAGCCCGCGAAGCCCTAGCCTACCAGGGAAGGCTCTGAGCAGGCACTACGAGTCCCATGAGCCTCTGCACGCACCACGTGATGCCAGGGAGCCAATAGGGCTTAAGATGACTTGGCAGGAAGAAGGAGATACATTGTTTGGGCTGCAGCTACGCAGTCAGTTGGAGTCCGGGAGCTGTGAGGGAAGGAAAGGTGCGGGGAGTGAGTGCAGCTCCTGCACCCAGATAGGTACCTACACCCCAGGTAGGCCCCAACTCCCCATTAAGTTAGTGGGTCTGGAGAAGGGCTATAGTGGTTCTAGTCACCTTGAGGTAGCGCTAGGGGTAGGATGCCTGAAGGGATAGCCTGTTATCGAGGTCAGGAATTCTGGAGAGGATCTGCACTAGGCTAACCAACAGTAGGTAGACGCCCAAGATAGGCACCTTGTTGCTCAGCACTTTGGCTGCGAGCATCCAGTGGGTCTCAGCTTGTTGCTGCAGGCACTGGGAAGAGTTATGGGGGGTGGGGCAGGTTATCAACCCCTGTAGGCCCCTAGGAGTTTCCCCCAAAGCCATTACAGGTTGCTGTGCTGTAGGGACGGCCTATAGTATAGCACGTGTCACGTAGTGCTGTAGGGACAGGCCCTATGTTAGGGATCCTGTCACAGTAGGGTAGATTAGATAGGGACTCAGCGGACGCTGCGGTTCCTGCTAAGAGGTTCGGATCCAAGTTGGGGTCCGCAGAGACTGTTTCCAGGTTGGGATCGCCCCTGGCGGTACGCGTGCATGGAGACCGGTTGGGGATCAGATGACGCCATCCTACGACTGATCCTTTGTGAAGTCCTTGCAGGTCCGAGTGCAGGAGCACTCGGCAGGTACTCTATAAGTGCACCAACAAAGATCATAACATTCTGTTAACACATAGTGGCAGCGCTGACCACGGGACAAAGGGGTTGGGCTGTGGGCACTGTGGGGATGTTATATGGTGGTGAGGTTATGAGTACAATTGAGATGTATTGTTATCATTTATTCATTCAGTAAACCTGTTATCCATAATACTGGTGTACGTGGTTTCTGGGTGGGTTCCTATGTTAGGGTCATTCTACATTTCCATAGAATCCTACATAGGTGGAGGCGCTGAAATCGAGACCGTTCCAGAGGATTCACCCCAGGCTCTCACTAGCGGAGGCTCAGGCCTCCTGTGAGCCTTCAGGTATATGCACCACACCGGTTAACACCGTATGTTCTACGCACCCACACTATATATGCGATTGGGTGGGGTGGAATACCCGTTACATATATAATACAGGATAATGGCAATAGAAATAAAACGTATATAGTGCAAGAAAAAAAAAAGATCAGAATCACCATATAAGCAAAAAAGTACCAATGTACTTTAAATTAATCATCAGTAATATACAAGCCTACATATTATTCATAGTAATGAATCAGTCATCTCCTTGTATCACAAGTTGCCCAAAATATGCCATTCCTATTTCCCGTGACACACTCATAGGCCAATTTACATAAGTATATACTTTATAGCAGTCTGCTGTAATTGTTACTAAACGGTGCGATTTCATAAGTCCCCTGTGCAGATGCTGGGAAACGGTTTACAGCCCATGCAAATGAACATGGTCCTTAATGTAAGCTGCATGCTTATCACGTAGCAACTCTGAGACCTCACAAGCAGAGAAAGGTGACATCTAAGTTTGCAAACCTGGTGAATTGTGGATATTCACAACTAGTGCAAAAGTCACAAAGATATAAAGACAAATGAAAAATCTCCAACCTAGAACATGTAGAGAGCCTACCTGCCTCCGTGTTGGATGACAATTTTGGTAATGTTTAATTTGTTAGAAAATGGAAGAATTTCGCCATTATTCACAGTTATAACGTAATCGTGCAAATAGCCTCGCTCCAACATTTTGCCAACTTTGTGCATGTAGTGCAGGTTTCAGGCCTTTTATACACACGTGGATGGAGATTTGAAGCCCATCCCAGTAACTCAATCAAGTCCGGTTCCTTGCTGACCCCAAAGCCGCCAAGGTGCCTACGGAAAACGTGAGAATAACTGTTACAGGTTGGATACAGATCTCTGATTATAAGAGCGCGTCTCTTTCTCTTGCTAATGAAAGGCACTTTGCCAAATGTCCTCTGCCCATTGACACACTGACAGACATGAAGCTTCTTTGTTGGCTGAGCATGTTGAGGACGTTTGGAGGTCGTTGCGCTGCTGAGTGTTTGCAGCAGTCTGTCTTTAAGAGATTTAGAATAGAAAATAATTACTTTAGATCAAGCTAAATAATGAATTGGAGGTCGGGGCCAGTTCCAAACTGCTTGCCAGAGGGAACATGTATATAAAGAAATAGGTCCATGAGAAAGTAATATAATATGTTATATATATTCGTACCCGTACTGACCTAGGTACGTCTTATAATTGTATGTGGCTGAGACAATATAACGTGCTTAAGGATAAGAGTGGTCACTAAACAAGTGTTATCAAGAAACTAATAAACACACAATCCCAGAAAGCTCAAGAAACCCCAAAACCCACCACATGATGTGTGTGTGTGTGTGTGTGTGTGTGTGTGTGTGTGTGTGTGTGTGTGTGTGTGTGTGTGTGTGTGTGTGTGTGTGTGTGTGTGTGTGTGTGTGTGTGTGTGTATATTAGTGTCAAAAGAAGTGCTACCAAGCGTGGCCAAATGTACACAACAAAATACAGAAATGCCCAATGCTACATCCAATATGACAAAAAATATATTCGTACAATACTTCAATGCTGATATTCTCATGAATAAGGGTTGTTTAGTTAAACCCTTTGGCCAACGCGTTATAAGCCTGCAAGCCACGCCAATGCATTACCAAATTTGCAGGTCCCAACACTACCTGGTTAAAGAAGTATCAAGAAACTAGGTGGAAAACCAGGACATATGAAAGCTTTGCATGCTTGTGAGTATGTGTGTTAAAGTTGAGTCTGGATAGATATTGCATTGTTTCTGTTCGGATGAGGTTAAGCACATGATCCAGCTTTCCCTCACCTCACTTGGTTGCTTTTAATGTCTGAGCACACAGCCAACATCACACTCTGCTGCCCCAGAGCCATGCAAGACTGCACCTGCTGCTACCTCCCTCCTCCGTCATGTCCATCAGCTCAGGTGCAGGAAGAAGGAGATGTGGCGAGCAGACAGGAAGATGTGCTTGGAAACATGTCCACAGCTGAGTAAGCAGAGGGAATGCAGAAGAGGAACAGCTGAGTGCACAGACAGACCTGAGAGAGGGGGAGCACTGGGGGGGAAATTATTTTCTGTGGTGAGTGGGGGGGGGGGAGAAATAATACTGGTGATGTGTATGACTGGTCTGCTACTTGATACACAGTCCCAATAGCAGGATATTTCACTGATGACACCAAGCGACGCTGGCAGTTTATCCAAATTTCCCAACACATTGGCATCCATGTACTGTATGCCCTTCTGTGTCTCAGGCTGTGCTGAAAAAGCTGCGCAATGCGGCAAGCATAAACTTATAGGGATCCATGGTAAAGAGACACACGCAGAACGCTCATGTGCATGTCATTACCCAGAATCCCTGGCTGCAGTGGAAGGATTGTATGCGAAGAGATCATAGGGACAGGCCGGAATGTGGACCTGTGAGACGTGAATGCTTTATTTTTGTTTGCCATCCATTTCAATAACCCACGTGTCTCGCGTATAGAAGGTTGTGTGTCAAGTCTACTGGTTGCAAAACCAGAACAAAACTTTTTCTTAAGGCAAAAGCATCCCATTGTATTCTGTAGGACCTTTGTCTTTGATAAGAGTGGTGCAATATGTTTTAGCTCTGGTTGTGCCTATTCGTGTCTTTCATTCACTTTAATATACGGATTGAAAACAGCCCCTGAAGTATTACAGAGATATTCATTCATTCTTGATTCCCAACATATATTTGACTGAATTGCCATTTTCTTTGTTCCAACATTATCCCCCACTTCCATTTTTTTTCTATTTATGTTTTATAAATAAAGTCATCATTTTTAATCCTCAACTGTGGGTTGACCTGAAAAATACTCTTTTCAGAGGGATGATCAACATTCCCTATACGCTTATTAATAGCTACATAAATGTGACTATAAATCTATATTGATGACATCAACAAGCTGCGGACCAGGCGGACTGCCTGATATGTTCGCCTATGTTTCTTTTCCAGCGAAATCCAGCCTTGCAGAGGTTAAAGCAGCGACCTGACAGGATACAAAGATCCAGGGGATGAGGATAAAACTTAAGAGGAGCAAAGTGTGAATTCAATAATGGTAGAACTACAAGAAGAATTCCCATTGTTTGCATTTATTATACAACAATGGGGGAAGGGAAGGGGATGAAAACCCTCGCATCAGCCTATAATTAAGTGAGATAAACAACGGTGCAATAAGGGGAGAGAACAGGATGAATACTAGAAAACAAAGACACCCTCAGGGCAGCACTCGTTGTATATGAAAATGTAGTGATGATAGACTTAAAATTTAAATGCTTTAATTATGTTAGTTAAAATAAGTGTCAAAATCGTTGAAATAAATGAACAACTGACAGTGGTAAAACAACACACAAAACAGACAAAAATACACAATACTTAAACTGACATCTAGGGGGAAAGGTAGAGATCCTACCTATCTGCTAATTAGCAGTGATGAACAATCATTAACTGAATAGTTTGCCCCCTGGTTCAGCAATAACAAGGTTAAAAAGCCTGTAAAATAGATACAGGTGACGGTGGACTGACATGCAAAGGTATATGCCAAAAAATGTAATGCAAAATATGCAGTAATAGAGTAAAAGCTCACTAGTGATGGTATAGTGCAGCCACAATAAACTAAAATGTTGAAATAGCTCTGGTCGTGGAGGATCCCTAATTATGGGATTAAACAGCTTTAACTATAAATTGGTAGAGTAGGTGATCTAAGTGTTAATAAACAGTGCGCACAAGAGCTCACAAAGTGTGATACTTAGCTCTGGGGCACGGTTCTAGTCCGTATCCAGTTATAGCCCCCTAGTTCAAATGTGCCATTATCACGCTTATTGAAGCCTCTTAACACGCAGAAAACAAAGATAGTTGAATCTGGTCGTGGAGGATCCCTAATTACGGGATTAAACAGCTTTAACTGTAAATTGGTAGAGTAGGTGATCTAAGTGTTAATAAACAGTGCGCACAAGAGCTCACAAAGTGTGATACTTAGCTCTGGGGCACGGTTCTAGTCCGTATCCAGTTATAGCCCCCTAGTTCAAATGTGCCATTATCACGCTTATTGAAGCCTCTTAACACGCAGAAAACAAAGATAGTTGAATAGTTATAATGACTGTCGATAGCTAAGTGCACAAGAGCTTACAAAGTGTAATATCCAGCTCTGGGGCACGGATCGCGTCCGTATCAAGTTATGGCCCCCTAGTTCAAATGTGCCACTACAGCAAATCCGGTAGCAGGTAGCAGAACCAAAGTGAGCAGCCACATATAGTTAGCAGAGGGAAGGAAGGGGTACATATATTGCAGTAATAGTAATATGCAGCAGTTACATTTGAATATTCAGGGTAGGGTAATAGTAAACACACCGTGCCCCTATCAAAAGTATATACCAAGCCCTCGTCAGAGCTTGCGCAATGTAGTAACGCTGATGTGAGTTAGTTGCCAGCTCAAAATTCAACAGGCAGCGACACCACATAAAATACAGAGTGTCTATTGCGTATAAACATTGTATCCCTTCATGCATACATTGCATTTATTACACTGCTTGTGCCCCCCTCTGTTTCTCCTCTTTTACATATAACCTCTGGACTGACCCACTGCACCCAAGAGAACAGTCTACACCCATTATCCCCCACTGACGTGATGTGAAAATCTCCGAACAATTTCATCACCTGGAAAAAATAATATTTACTGGGATCATTAAAATTGATCGCCACTGTGGCAGTTCCTGTAGGGCTCTGCCCTCTTTGCTGCAGCTTGGGAAGCAGCGTTCTGTGGCGTCCTTTCCCGTTGCTGGAAATGTTGCTCTTCTGGGCTAAGTACCCCTGTCTAACACTGCACTGGGTGCTTCTTAATGGCATGCAAATGAATTAAAGGAGGAGTGTTGCTCGCAGAAACGGATATCTTTCCCAGCGCGGTTATTAGAAACAAGGCTCTGTAAATAATGGAGACGTTAATTAGCTGTTGGCATCTTTTCATGCAGTTAGGTTTAAGCAGGAAAGATTACAAACATAGAACTGTATATGGCATCTTTTTCTGTCGCTTACTATCATAAGATTAAAATAAATATTTGCAAATGAAGGATTAATGTCATTAAAACAAACTTCAAACGGTTTAGTAATTAGCCGTGACTTTCCCACATTATTTGATAGGAGATATTCGTTAAACAACGATAGCTCTGATAAGAGTGTTATCACCAGGACTCTCATGCTGGCTTCAGTGGGAGTGTCTGTGGGATAGCGCCCCGATCTGACTTCAGTGGGAGTGTACGTGGGATAGTGTCCCGATCTGACTTCAGTGGGAGTGTCCGTGGGATAGTGTCCCGATCTGACATCAGTGGGCGTGTCCATGGGATAGTGTCCCGATCTGACTTCAGTGGGAGTGTACGTGGGATAGTGCCCCGATCTGACTTCAGTGGAAGTGTCCGTGGGATAGTGCCCCGATCTGACTACAGTGGGAGTGTCCGTGGGATAGTGCCCCGATCTGACTACAGTGGGAGTGTCCGTGGGATAGTGCCCAGATCTGTCTTCAGTGGGAGTGTCCGTGTGATAGTGCCCCGATCTGACTTCAGTGGGAGTGTACGTGGGATAGTGCCCCGGTCTGACTTCAGTGGGAGTGTCTGTGGGATAGTGCCCCGATCTGACTTCAGTGGGAGTGTCCGTGGGATAGTGCCCCGATCTGACTTCAGTGGGAGTGTCCGTGGGATAGTGCCCTGATCTGACTTCAGTGGGAGTGTCTGTGGGATAGTGCCCCGATCTGACTTCAGTCGTGGTGTCCGTGGGATATTGCCCCGATCTGACTTCAGTGGGAGTGTACGTGGGATAGAGCCCCGATCTGGCTTCAGTGGGAGTGTCGGTGGGATAGTGCCCCGGTCTGACTTCAGTGGGAGTGTCCGTGGGATAGTGCCCCGATCTGACTTCAGTCGTGGTGTCCGTGGGATATTGCCCCGATCTGACTTCAGTGGGAGTGTACGTGGGATAGAGCCCCGATCTGGCTTCAGTGGGAGTGTCGGTGGGATAGTGCCCCGGTCTAACTTCAGTGGGAGTGTCTGTGGGATAGTGCCCCGATCTGACTTCAGTGGGAGTGTCCGTGGGATAGTGCCCCGATCTGGCTTCAGTGAGAGTGTCTGTGGGATAGCGCCCCGGTCTGATTTCAGTGGGAGTGTCTGTGGGATAGTGCCCCGGTCTGACTTCAGTGGGAGTGTCTGTGGGATAGTGCCCCGATCTGGCTTCAGTGGGAGTGTCCGTGGGATAGTGACTTGATCTGACTTCAGTGGGAGTGTCTGTGGGATAGTGACTTGATTTGACTTCAGTGGGAGTGTCTGTGGGATAGTGCCCCGATCTGACTTCAGTGGGAGTGTACGTGGGATAGTGCCCCGATCTGGCTTCAGTGGGAGTGTACGTGGGATAGTGCCCCGATCTGGCTTCAGTGGGAGTGTACGTGGGATAGTGCCCCGATCTGACTTCAGTGGGAGTGTCTGTGGGATAGTGACTTGATCTGACTTCAGTGGGAGTGTCTGTGGGATAGTGTCCCGATCTGACTTCAGTGGGAGTGTCTGTGGGATAGTGCCCCGATCTGACTTCAGTGGGAGTGTCTGTGGGATAGTGCCCCGATCTGACTTCAGTGGGAGTGTCTGTGGGATAGTGCCCCGATCTGCCTTCAGTGGGAGTGTCCGTGGGATAGCGCCCCGATCTGACTTCAGTGGGAGTGTCCGTGGGATAGTGCCCCAATCTGACTTTAGTGAGTGTCCGTGGGATAGTGCCCCGATCTGACTTTAGTGGGAGTGTCCGTGGGATAGTGCCCCGATCTGACTTCAGTGGGAGTGTCCGTGGGATAGTGCCCCGATCTGACTTCAGTGGGAGTGTCTGTGGGATAGTGACTTGATCTGACTTCAGTGGGAGTGTCTGTGGGATAGTGCCCCGATCTGACTTCAGTGGGAGTGTCCGTGGGATAGTGCCCCGATCTGACTTCAGTGGGAGTGTCCGTGGGATAGTGCCCCGATCTGACTTCAGTGGGAGTGTCCGTGGGATAGTGCCCCGATCTGACTTCAGTGGGAGTGTCCGTGGGATAGTGCCCCGATCTGACTTCAGTGGGAGTGTACGTGGGATAGTGCCCCGATCTGACTTCAGTGGGAGTGTCTGTGGTATAGTGACTTGATCTGACTTCAGTGGGAGTGTCTGTGGGATAGTGCCCCGATCTGACTTCAGTGGGAGTGTACGTGGGATAGCGCCCCGATCTGACTTCAGTGGGATAGAGCCCCGATCTGGCTTCAGGGAAAGTGTCTGTGGGATAGTGCCACGATCTGACTTCAGTGGGAGTGTACGTGGGATAGTGCCCCGATCTGACTTCAGTGGGAGTGTCCGTGGGATAGTGCCCCGATCTGACTTCCGTGGGAGTGTCCGTGGGATAGTGCCCCGATCTGACTTCAGTGGGAGTGTCTGTGGGATAGTGCCCCGATCTGACTTCCATGGGAGTGTCCGTGGGATAGTGCCCCAATCTGACTTTAGTGGGACTGTCCTTGGGATAGTGTCCCAATCTGGCTTCAGTGGGAGTGTCCGTGGGATAGTGCCCCGATCTGGCTTCAGTGGGAGTGTCCGTGGGATAGTGCCCCGATCTGGCTTCAGTGGGAGTGTCCGTGGGATAGTGCCCCGATCTGGCTTCAGTGGGAGTGTCCGTGGGATAGTGCCCCGATCTGACTTCAGTGGGAGTGTATGTGGGATAGTGCCCCGATCTGGCTTCAGTGGGAGTGTCCGTGGGATAGTGCCCCGATCTGACTTCAGTGGGAGTGTATGTGGGATAGTGCCCCGATCTGCCTTCAGTGGGAGTGTATGTGGGATAGTGCCCCGATCTGTCTTCAGTGGGAGTGTACGTGGGATAGTGCCCCGATCTGACTTCAGTGGGAGTGTCTGTGGGATAGTGACTTGATCTGACTTCAGTGGGAGTGTCTGTGGGATAGTGCCACGATCTGACTTCAGTGGGAGTGTCTGTGGGATAGTGCCCCGATCTGGCTTCAGGGAAAGTGTCTGTGGGATAGTGACTTGATCTGACTTCCGTGGGAGTGTCTGTGGGATAGTGCCCCGATCTGACTTCAGTGGGAGTGTCTGTGGGATAGTGTCCCGATCTGACTTCCATGGGAGTGTCCGTGGGATAGTGCCCCGATCTGACTTTAGTGGGAGTGTCCGTGGGATAGTGCCCCGATCTGGCTTCAGTGGGAGTGTCCGTGGGTTAGTGTCCCGATCTGACTTCAGTGGGAGTGTATGTGGGATAGTGCCCCGATCTGCCTTCAGTGGGAGTGTATGTGGGATAGTGCCCCGATCTGTCTTCAGTGGGAGTGTACGTGGGATAGTGCCCCGATCTGACTTCAGTGGGAGTGTCTGTGGGATAGTGACTTGATCTGACTTCAGTGGGAGTGTCTGTGGGATAGTGCCACGATCTGACTTCAGTGGGAGTGTCTGTGGGATAGTGCCCCGATCTGGCTTCAGGGAAAGTGTCTGTGGGATAGTGACTTGATCTGACTTCCGTGGGAGTGTCTGTGGGATAGTGCCCCGATTTGACTTCAGTGGGAGTGTCCGTGGGATAGTGCCCCGATCTGACTTCAGTGGGAGTGTCTGTGGGATAGTGACTTGATCTGACTTCAGTGGGAGTGTCTGTGGGATAGTGCCCCGATCTGACTTCAGTGGGAGTGTCCGTGGGATAGTGCCCCGATCTGACTTCAGTGGGAGTGTCCGTGGGATAGTGCCCCGATCTGACTTCAGTGGGAGTGTCCGTGGGATAGTGCCCCGATCTGACTTCAGTGGGAGTGTACGTGGGATAGTGCCCCGATCTGACTTCAGTGGGAGTGTCTGTGGTATAGTGACTTGATCTGACTTCAGTGGGAGTGTCTGTGGGATAGTGCCACGATCTGACTTCAGTGGGAGTGTACGTGGGATAGCGCCCCGATCTGACTTCAGTGGGATAGAGCCCCGATCTGGCTTCAGGGAAAGTGTCTGTGGGATAGTGCCACGATCTGACTTCAGTGGGAGTGTACGTGGGATAGTGCCCCGATCTGACTTCAGTGGGAGTGTCCGTGGGATAGTGCCCCGATCTGACTTCCGTGGGAGTGTCCGTGGGATAGTGCCCCGATCTGACTTCAGTGGGAGTGTCTGTGGGATAGTGCCCCGATCTGACTTCCATGGGAGTGTCCGTGGGATAGTGCCCCAATCTGACTTTAGTGGGAGTGTCCTTGGGATAGTGTCCCAATCTGGCTTCAGTGGGAGTGTCCGTGGGATAGTGCCCCGATCTGGCTTCAGTGGGAGTGTCCGTGGGATAGTGCCCCGATCTGGCTTCAGTGGGAGTGTCCGTGGGATAGTGCCCCGATCTGGCTTCAGTGGGAGTGTCCGTGGGATAGTGCCCCGATCTGACTTCAGTGGGAGTGTATGTGGGATAGTGCCCCGATCTGGCTTCAGTGGGAGTGTCCGTGGGATAGTGCCCCGATCTGACTTCAGTGGGAGTGTATGTGGGATAGTGCCCCGATCTGCCTTCAGTGGGAGTGTATGTGGGATAGTGCCCCGATCTGTCTTCAGTGGGAGTGTACGTGGGATAGTGCCCCGATCTGACTTCAGTGGGAGTGTCTGTGGGATAGTGACTTGATCTGACTTCAGTGGGAGTGTCTGTGGGATAGTGCCACGATCTGACTTCAGTGGGAGTGTCTGTGGGATAGTGCCCCGATCTGGCTTCAGGGAAAGTGTCTGTGGGATAGTGACTTGATCTGACTTCCGTGGGAGTGTCTGTGGGATAGTGCCCCGATCTGACTTCAGTGGGAGTGTCTGTGGGATAGTGTCCCGATCTGACTTCCATGGGAGTGTCCGTGGGATAGTGCCCCGATCTGACTTTAGTGGGAGTGTCCGTGGGATAGTGCCCCGATCTGGCTTCAGTGGGAGTGTCCGTGGGATAGTGTCCCGATCTGACTTCAGTGGGAGTGTATGTGGGATAGTGCCCCGATCTGCCTTCAGTGGGAGTGTATGTGGGATAGTGCCCCGATCTGTCTTCAGTGGGAGTGTACGTGGGATAGTGCCCCGATCTGACTTCAGTGGGAGTGTCTGTGGGATAGTGACTTGATCTGACTTCAGTGGGAGTGTCTGTGGGATAGTGCCACGATCTGACTTCAGTGGGAGTGTCTGTGGGATAGTGCCCCGATCTGGCTTCAGGGAAAGTGTCTGTGGGATAGTGACTTGATCTGACTTCCGTGGGAGTGTCTGTGGGATAGTGCCCCGATCTGACTTCAGTGGGAGTGTCTGTGGGATAGTGTCCCGATCTGACTTCCATGGGAGTGTCCGTGGGATAGTGCCCCGATCTGACTTTAGTGGGAGAGTCCGTGGGATAGTGCCCCGATCTGGCTTCAGTGGGAGTGTCCGTGGGATAGTGTCCCGATCTGGCTTCAGTGGGAGTGTCCGTGGGATAGTGCCCCGATCTGGCTTCAGTGGGAGTGTCCGTGGGATAGTGCCCCGATCTGGCTTCAGTGGGAGTGTCCGTGGGATAGTGTCCCGATCTGGCTTCAGTGGGAGTGTCCGTGGGATAGTGCCCCGATCTGGCTTCAGTGGGAGTGTCCGTGGGATAGTGCCCCGATCTGACTTCAGTGGGAGTGTATGTGGGATAGTGCCCCGATCTGGCTTCAGTGGGAGTGTCCGTGGGATAGTGCCCCGATCTGACTTCAGTGGGAGTGTATGTGGGATAGTGCCCCGATCTGCCTTCAGTGGGAGTGTATGTGGGATAGTGCCCCGATCTGTCTTCAGTGGGAGTGTACGTGGGATAGTGCCCCGATCTGACTTCAGTGGGAGTGTCTGTGGGATAGTGACTTGATCTGACTTCAGTGGGAGTGTCTGTGGGATAGTGCCACGATCTGACTTCAGTGGGAGTGTCTGTGGGATAGTGCCCCGATCTGGCTTCAGGGAAAGTGTCTGTGGGATAGTGACTTGATCTGACTTCCGTGGGAGTGTCTGTGGGATAGTGCCCCGATCTGACTTCAGTGGGAGTGTCTGTGGGATAGTGTCCCGATCTGACTTCCATGGGAGTGTCCGTGGGATAGTGCCCCGATCTGACTTTAGTGGGAGTGTCCGTGGGATAGTGCCCCGATCTGGCTTCAGTGGGAGTGTCCGTGGGATAGTGTCCCGATCTGACTTCAGTGGGAGTGTATGTGGGATAGTGCCCCGATCTGCCTTCAGTGGGAGTGTATGTGGGATAGTGCCCCGATCTGTCTTCAGTGGGAGTGTACGTGGGATAGTGCCCCGATCTGACTTCAGTGGGAGTGTCTGTGGGATAGTGACTTGATCTGACTTCAGTGGGAGTGTCTGTGGGATAGTGCCACGATCTGACTTCAGTGGGAGTGTCTGTGGGATAGTGCCCCGATCTGGCTTCAGGGAAAGTGTCTGTGGGATAGTGACTTGATCTGACTTCCGTGGGAGTGTCTGTGGGATAGTGCCCCGATCTGACTTCAGTGGGAGTGTCTGTGGGATAGTGTCCCGATCTGACTTCCATGGGAGTGTCCGTGGGATAGTGCCCCGATCTGACTTTAGTGGGAGTGTCCGTGGGATAGTGCCCCGATCTGGCTTCAGTGGGAGTGTCCGTGGGATAGTGTCCCGATCTGGCTTCAGTGGGAGTGTCCGTGGGATAGTGCCCCGATCTGGCTTCAGTGGGAGTGTAGGTGGGATAGTGCCCCGATCTGACTTCAGTGGGAGTGTATGTGGGATAGTGCCCCGATCTGGCTTCAGTGGGAGTGTCCGTGGGATAGTGCCCCGATCTGGCTTCAGTGGGAGTGTCCGTGGGATAGTGCCCCGATCTGGCTTCAGTGGGAGTGTCCGTGGGATAGTGCCCCGATCTAACTTCAGTGTGAGTGTATTGTATGTCTTTATTTATATAGCACCATAAATGTACATAGCGCTTCACAGTAGTAATACATATCATATAAATAACAAATAATATAAATAACAGATCATGGGAATAAGTGCTTCAGACATACTGTAAAAGTAACATTAAGGAAGGAGTCCCTGCTCCGAGGAGCTTACAATCTAATTGGTAGGTAGGGGGAACGTACAGAGACAGTAGGAGGGAGTTCTGGTAAGTGCGTCTGCAGGGGGCCAAGCTTAATGTATCATGTGTCCATGATTATCCAGTGCTATTCATATGCTTCTTTAAGCAGATGTGTCTTAAGGTGGGTCTTAAAGGTGGATAGAGAGGGTGCTAGTCGGGTACTGAGGGGAAGGGCATTCCAGAGGTGTGGGGCAGAAAGTGAGAAAGGTTTAAGGCGGGAGAGAGCTTTAGATACAAAGGGGGTAGAAAGAAAACATCCTTGAGAAGAACGCAAGAGTCGGGATGGTGCATAGCGAGAAATTAGGGCTGAGATGTAAGGAGGGGCAGAAGAGTGTAAAGCTTTAAAAGTGAGCAGGAGAATTGAGTGTGAGATACGTGATTTAATCGGAAGCCAGGAGAGGGATTTCAGGAGGGGAGATGCTGAGACAGATTTAGGAAAGAGTAGAGTGATTCTGGCAGCAGCGTTTAGGATAGGTTGTAGGGGAGACAGGTGAGAGGCAGGAAGGCCGGACAGCAGGAGGTTACAGTAATCGAGACGGGAGAGAATGTGGGCCTGAGTCAGAGTTTTAGCAGTTTAGTAACAGAGGAAAGGGCGTATCTTTGTGATATTGCGGAGGAAAAAGCGACAAGTTTTAGAAACGTTTTGAATATGAGAGGAGAATGAGAGAGAGGAATCAAGTGTAACCCCTAGGCAGCGTGCTTGGGCTACAGGGTGAATGATCGTATTTCCAATAGCAATGTGGAAGGAGGTAGTAGGGCCAGGTTTGGGAGGAAGTATGAGGAGCTCTGTTTTTGCCATGTTGAGTTTAAGGCGACGGAGGGCCATCCAGGATGATATTGCAGAGAGACATTCAGAAACTTTCGTCTGAATAGCCGGTGTAAGGTCAGGGGTTGAAAGGTAAATTTGTGTGTCGTCAGCATAGAGGTGATATTTAAACCCAAAAGATGTGATTAGGTCAACTAGAGAGAGTGTGTAAAGAGAAAAGAGAAGAGGTCCCAGGACAGAGCCCTGGGGTACCCCCACAGAGAGATCAATAGAGGAGGAGGAGGTGCTAGCAGAAGAGACACAGTGTCCGTGGGATAGTGCCCTGGTATGACTTCAGTGAGAGTGTCTGTGGGATAGTGCCCCGATCTGGCTTCAGTGGGAGTGTCTGTGGGATAGTGCCCCGATCTGGCTTCAGTGGGAGTGTCTGTGTGATAGCGCCCCGATCTGACTTCAGTGGGAGTGTCTGTGGGATAGTGCCCCGATCTGACTTCAGTGGGAGTGTCCGTGGGATAGTGCCCTGGTATGACTTCAGTGGGAGTGTACGTGGGATAGTGCCCCGGTCTGACTTCAGTGGGAGTGTCCGTGGGATAGTGCCCTGGTATGACTTTAGTGGGAGTGTCCGTGGGATAGTGCCCCGATCTGACTTCAGTGAGAGTGTCTGTGGGATAGTGCCCCGATCTGACTTCAGTGGGAGTGTCCGTGGGATAGTGCCCCGATCTGGTTTCAGTGGGAGTGTCTGTGGGATAGTGCCCCGATCTGGTTTCAGTGGGAGTGTCTGTGGGATAGTGCCCCGATCTGGCTTCAGTGGGAGTGTCCGTGGGATAGTGCCCCGATCTGGCTTCAGTGGGAGTGTCCGTGGGATAGTGCCCCGATCTGACATCAGTGAGAGTGTCCGTGGGATAGTGCCCCGATCTGACTTCAGTGAGAGTGTCTGTGGGATAGTGCCCCGATCTGACTTCAGTGGGAGTGTCTGTGGGATAGTGCCCCGATCTGACTTCAGTGGGAGTGTCCGTGGGATAGTGCCCCGATCTGACTTCAGTGGGAGTGTATGTGGGATAGTGCCCCGATCTGACTTCAGTGGGAGTGTCCGTGGGATAGTGCCCCGATCTGACTTCAGTGGCAGTGTCCGTGGGATAGTGCCCCGATCTGTCTTCAGTGGGAGTGTACGTGGGATAGTGCACCGATCTGTCTTCAGTGGGAGTGTCCGTGGAATAGTGATTTGATCTGACTTCAGTGGGAGTGTATGTGGGATAGTGTCCCGATCTAACTTCAGTGGGAGTGTACGTGGGATAGTGCCCCGATCTGGCTTCAGTGGGAGTGTCCGTGGGATAGTGCCCCGATCTGACTTCAGTGAGAGTGTCCGTGGGATAGTGACTTGATCTGAACTCAGTGGGAGTGTCCGTGGGATAG
Source organism: Ascaphus truei (assembly GCF_040206685.1). Lineage (NCBI taxonomy): Eukaryota > Metazoa > Chordata > Amphibia > Anura > Ascaphidae > Ascaphus > Ascaphus truei. The sequence continues at coordinate 126,619,957 of NC_134488.1, forward strand.
TGCCCCGGTATGACTTCAGTTGGAGTGTCCGTGGGATAGTGTCCCAATCTGACTTCAGTGGGAGTGTCCGTGGGATAGTGACTTGATCTGAACTCAGTGGGAGTGTCTGTGGGATAGTGCCCCGGTATGACTTCAGTGGGAGTGTCCGTGGGATAGTGCCTCGATCTGACTTCCGTGGGAGTGACTATATAAAGGGTGCTGGGATACATGTACACCTGCCTGATACACAGGAGATTTTTTGTCTGTCTCCCGGCTGTAAAATTGCAGCATTACTGGCTGATAAAAAGTAATCACATTGCTCTCAGTTGAATTTGTTTGGTAAATCTGATGCGTTTTTTTGTACACGTTGTGTAGCCAGGAAACTTGCAACACAATGTCACATTGTCACAGTGGCATAGGGAGATTTAACAGACACCTGGATGCAAATCTGTGTAAAACCCGGTGAATAAAACACCCTAAGGGCCTCTTGCCGTAAGCGGTGGAAAGGCACTTCTCGCCCGTTTCACGCCAAAAATGCCTACCCCTATTCAGTAAGGGGTGAAAACGTGGCGAGAATCAAAAAAAACGCAATGTGTTTGGCGGTTTTTTTTTCCGCCATCGCGAGGCGAGAAGGCACTTTTCGCCTCAACTAGCCATTTTTTCCGCCACGCTGTATTCTAGTAGTGGCGAGTAGCTTTGCGCCGCTCTTCGCCACTCTAGAATGGCGTTTTTATGCCGAATCCGGCACGCCACACAAAGTTGCCAAGTTGATGGCGAGAGGCTGCTGATGAGCGGCGGATCGGCACTTAGAATAAATTCTGGCCTTTTTCCTGGCTGGGATTGATGCCGGGGGTCTCCGGAGCTGATAGCATTAATTCCTGCACTGGACCCCCCCGGCATGCATCCGAGGCAGGAAAATGCATTTAAAGGCCACTTCATTACCTTAGCGGCTAACCACTAAGGTAATGAAGGGGTTAAGCCGCTGTGCCAGGTTTATTGTGGGTAGCGGGGGTGGGTGTATATATATTATATATATGTATGTATATGTATATATATATTACCCCAACAACCCCTATACCCCCCTAACATACAGTATAGTAATGGGCACAATTACTATTATCCACAAATGGATAATAGTGAATGTGCCCATTTAAAATACATAAAGAACAATAAATACATTAAATACATATAGCACTCACCCATGTCCGGCTGCCAAGATGAAGGCCATCCTCATCTTCATTCTGCCCATGCCCCACCCGCTTCTGCAAAATAGAAACAAGAATAAAAACATCCCATGTAATGTCCCCTAACCCCTTAATCACCATAGCGGTTATTAACCGCTACAGTCATTAAGAGGTTAACCCACCCTCACCCACCACTCGGGACACCTACATACTCTCCCCCACTAACCCCCCCCCCCACCCCGTGAGGCCTAACCACCCTCACCCACTACCCACAAGGGAGGCCTACCCACATACCCTTGGGGCCAATACCCCCTCCCCCCACCCCAACACATACAGTACAATAATGTGCCAAAGAACTATTATCCAGATAGGGATAATAGGTTATTTGGCCATTATTAAACACATTAACTAGCATAGTAAATAGTAGATATAGATATAGATATAGATATATATGTTTTTTTTGTATTTTTTTTTTTCATGATGAAGCCACTGTACAAAGGAATGTGTGAAGGGTGGGTATCCGGCCAAGGTGGCTTAACCCCTTAATTACCTTTGCGGTTAGTGTCCGATAAGGTGATTAAGGGGTTCACTGATATGTGAATGTAATTGCAATGTATTGGCTATGTATTATTTTGGCAACGGAGGACAAGGATTATGCTGGCGACGGGGCCTTCTTATTGATGAGGTCAGTAGAAGTTTCTTTATTTTACTATGCTAGTTAATGTGTTTAATAATGGCCAAATAATCTATTATCCCTATCTGGATAATAGTTCTTTGGCACATTATTGTACTGTATGTGTTGGGGTGGGGGGGGGGGGGTATTGGCCCCAAGGGTATGTGGGTAGGCCTCCCTTGTGGGTAGTGGGTGAGGGTGGTTAGGCCTCACGGGGTGGGGGTTAGTGGGGGAGGGTATGTAGGCGTCCCGAGTGGTGGGTGAGGGTGGGTTAACCCCTTAATGACTGTAGCGGTTAATAACCGCTATGGTGATTAAGGGGTTAGGGGACATTACATGGGATGTTTTTATTCTTGTTTCTGTTTTGCAGAAGCAGGTGGGGCATGGACAGGATGAAGATGAGGATGGCCTTCCTCGTGGCAGCCGGACATGGGTGAGTGTTATATGTATTTAATGTATTTATTGTTGTTTATGTATTTTAAATGGACAACTGCACTATTATCCATTTGTGGATAATAGTAATTTTGCCCATTACTGTTTTGTATGTTGTGTATTGCAATGTTTATTGGGGGCAATTGTTCCCAATAAACATGCTATTGTGCGTTAACCCCTTCATTGCCTTAGCGGCTATCCGCTATGGTAATGAAGCAGCATTAATGTATTTTAATAATATTGTGCGGGAGCAGGGGGTCCCCTGAGCTGAACCGCATTGATTTGTGGCTCAGGGACCCCCTGCTTCCCGAGTTACAGGTCCCAGTTTGGGGCATCGGTTACAGTGTCGACGCCATATTTAAAGCGGGCACGTTGCGTATGGGACGCTATAAAGATGGCGGCGACACTGCCCACCCGATGACACATACCGAGGCCTGTAACTCGGGAAGCAGGGGGTCCCTGGTCCACAAAGCAATGCGGTTCAGCTCAGGGGACCCCCTGCTCACTGTACACTATTATTAAAAATATATTCATGCTGCTTCGTTACCATAGCACATAGCCGCAAAGGTAAGGAATGAGTGTTTATTGATATGTGTGTTTTATTCATAGTGTTGATGTGCTGAGGGTCTCCAGAGCTGAACCGCTTTGGTTTTAGGTCCGGGGACCCCCTGCTTCCTGAGATACAGGCCACTTTAGGGGGTGCCGGTATCCCTCTGCTGTGTTTACATTCTGCGGTCACGTGATCGGGACATTTAAATGCAGAGGCATACCGGCACCTCATAAAGGGGCCTGTATCTCGGGAAGCAGGGGGTCCCCGGAGCTGAACCGCATTGGAGACCCCCTGCACATGTACACTATGAATAAAAATGGTTTATAAAATAATTTTGAATATGCCGAAGTTTGCGCAGAGAGAGCGGCGGATCTCTCTCTGCTGAAGACATATCTCGGCAGGGGACGGCTTCTCGGCAGCTTCTCGCCAGGCAGCCATCTCGCCACCGGTTACTCGCCATTTTATCAAATGGTGGTGGCGCATTCATTCGCCAGGGATTAGGCCCTTACAGCATACATAAAGTGATAGGGGAGCCCCTGCTGCTGCCTCATAGAATGTGGACGTGAACGGTGAACGGTGCGTTGGATATACAATGAATAGGTAGAAAGGGTAGAGAAGAACCCAGTGTAGCACTCAGGTTCACCCTCTGGTGATTAGTGTAGGGTTTAAAATATAAACTTTATTAATACAACACATATATAAAACTATGGGTGTTAAAATGACGTACTAGAGGTCGTGGGATCGAAATACTGACAGCCATAGGGCTCGCAATTAATATAATAGACGTCTCCTGTTGTGTATCAATATCACACAGGAAACTGAATCCTGATAAAAAACCTCAGTGAGGGTGAAAGGTAGGGTTAACTCGACGATGTACTATATCACCAGGTCACAATAGGCAGTATATGCGTAAACCATAAGTGGTAATGGTGTGACTGGTGTTGACTGGTGTACTGAAACAAATATATTGTGCACCAGTAGGTCTCAATGTGCAGTCTGGAAAGCCTTCCTCACTGGTTATATATATATACATACAGTGTTGTGTGGAGCTGATCACAGGTAAACCTCATGGGTTCACAGTGTAGGCATATAGTACCCTATAGTGACCTCTGCAACACTGTCACAATTTGTAATAGTTGGTAATGTACTTAGAGTGAAATGGTGGGCACCCTAATGTGACCAGCTGTGCACACAAATGAACACTGCGTGTGAGGAGGCGGAGGCTGTATGTAGTGGTGATATTAGCTTAGTAGCAGTATATAACAGCACATATCTACCAGGACTGCAGAAAGTACTAAGTGGGGAGCAATAACCCTAACAATAGAACATGACAGGAGGCTCTAGGTGTCCATCGGGGCACTAGTAGCCTGTGTAACAGTGCGGGCAGGACACCGCATTAACTCGCGGTCAGAGACATAAATGCGGAAGTGATTACAGCCCTGCGCTTGCACGTGTGGAAACAGAGCCGACGCGCGCGTTTCGCGAGGGGCTTTCTCAAGGCGAAACAGTAAGAGTTACCCTGCAGGTGAGCAGGTATATATAGGGAGCCTCCAGATTGGTGACGTCACTGCTTAACCCTTGATGTGCCTGGCTTTGCATAGAGCTGCAGCAGAATCGCAGTAAGTATACCATGGTATGTGACTGCAGAGCTGGCACAATAAAAATCTATCTGTCTGACTCAAAGTTATTCCTAGTCTTGTTGTTACAGATAAGTCAGGCTTTCACACAAGTAGAGGTTTAATTACACTCTATTTGGGCTGCAAGGGTAATGTACAGATGATGTAATCAATACAGTTCATTAGGTAATATTGGGGGATGCTAGGGTCCAGAGATGCCCTAATTGGATTCTTAGATAATAATAAAGTGATGGATTAATAATCAGGATCTGGAAAAACCTGATACAGGCACAGCAGAATAGAAGATACATCTGGAAGCAAGTAGACATCACCCAAGAGCTCAGGTCAATGGCATACCAACAGGCCAGTTCCTTCGGATAAGAAGGAACTGTAGCACTGACCAGGAGTTTGAATACCAGTCCATCAAGATGAAACAACGTTTTGAGGACAGGGGCTATAGCAGAAGGTGTATTAAAAAGGCGTATAAGAGAGCAAAACACACCGCACGGTGATCACTCATTATGGACAAACCACCTAGTCCAAAAGATTGCGTGGTTCGCTTTATTAGCACCTTTAATCGTGAATGGTCTAAGGCACGAGCCATCCTGAGGAGACACTGGCACATCCTGAGAGCAGACGATCTGCTAAAGGGGGTCACGAAAGACTATCCATCTATGACCAGTAGACGGGCAAAGAATCTGCGCGATCTACTGGTACATAGTCATTATGTGGAAGAGACACCTAGGACCTGGCTTCCCCCAAAACCTACCGGATCATACACCTGCCAGAGATGCAAGGCATGTCAGTATATGACCACCACCAAACAATTTGGTAATTGGGATGATACCAAGCGGTACCCAATACGCAGCTTTATCAACTGCCTGAGTACTGGGGTCATATATCAGGGCAAATGTATATGTGGGAAGGTATATGTTGGAAAAACTAGCAGATGTCTGAAACTAAGGGTGCTGGAACATATCAGCACCATCAGGAATAAGGCTGATAAACCACTGTCGAGACATGTGAATCTATGTCATGACGGTGATCTCAAGGCGGTCTCTTTCTGCGGGATCGAACACCCTTTGCGAGGACAGAGAAAAGGAGATTGGGACAAGACACTACTCCAAAAAGAGTCCAGATGGATTTACATACTTGGAACACTCTGTCCGAGAGGACTCAATGAGGGATGCCTGTACACTCCTTTTTTGTAACAGCCACTATGTTGGGCGCTGTGTCAAGCTCATTATATACACTGTCATCTATGTGTATAATAACAGATGTATCTTCTATTCTGCTGTGCCTATATCAGGTTTTTCCAGATCCTGATTATTAATCCATCACTTTATTATTATCTAAGAATCCAATTAGGGCATCTCTGGACCCTAGCATCCCCCAATATTACCTAATGAACTGTATTGATTACATCATCTGTACATTACCCTTGCAGCCCAAATAGAGTGTAAATAAACCTCTACTTGTGTGAAAGCCTGACTTATCTGTAACAACAAGACTAGGAATAACTTTGAGTCAGACAGATAGATTTTTATTGTGCCAGCTCTGCAGTCACATACCATGGTATACTTACTGCGATTCTGCTGCAGCTCTATGCAAAGCCAGGCACATCAAGGGTTAAGCAGTGACGTCACCAATCTGGAGGCTCCCTATATATACCTGCTCACCTGCAGGGTACCCTTAGTAACTCTTACTGTTTCGCCTTGAGAAAGCCCCTCGCGAAACGCGCGCGTCGGCTCTGTTTCCACACGTGCAAGCGCAGGGCTGTAATCACTTCCGCATTTATGTCTCTGACCGCGAGTTAATGCGGTGTCCTGCCCGCACTGTTACACAGGCTACTAGTGCCCCGATGGACACCTAGAGCCTCCTGTCATGTTCTATTGTTAGGGTTATTGCTCCCCACTTAGTACTTTCTGCAGTCCTGGTAGATATGTGCTGTTATATACTGCTACTAAGCTAATATCACCACTACATACAGCCTCCGCCTCCTCACACGCAGTGTTCATTTGTGTGCACAGCTGGTCACATTAGGATGCCCACCATTTCACTCTAAGTACATTACCAACTATTACAAATTGTGACAGTGTTGCAGAGGTCACTATAGGGTACTATATGCCTACACTGTGAACCCCTGAGGTTTACCTGTGATCAGCTCCACACAACACTGTATGTATATATATAACCAGTGAGGAAGGCTTTCCAGACTGCACATTGAGACCTACTGGTGCACAATATATTTGTTTCAGTACACCAGTCAACACCAGTCACACCATTACCACTTATGGTTTACGCATATACTGCCTATTGTGACCTGGTGATATAGTACATCGTCGAGTTAACCCTACCTTTCACCCTCACTGAGGTTTTTTATCAGGATTCAGTTTCCTGTGTGATATTGATACACAGGAGACGTCTATTATATTGATTGCGAGCCCTATGGCTGTCAGTATTTCGATCCCACGACCTCTAGTACGTCATTTTAACACCCATAATTTTATATATGTGTTGTATTAATAAAGTTTATATTTTAAACCATACACTAATCACCAGAGGGTGAACCTGAGTGCTACACTGGGTTCTTCTCTACCCTTTCTACCCATACAGCATACAGCCAGTTTAACACGCCAAAAACATGGCTAGTTCCAAAACTGGCGAATGCTTTTTTTCGCTGCTTAGTGCATAGACCCCTATGTCTACCTTGGTCAGAACATAGCAATGATCAGTGCCGTCTTAACGCATGGGCACGCTGGGCAGTTGCCCGGGGGCCCCACGAGCATAGGGGCCCCACGCTAATCTATGCACAGACCAGAATTTAACACACATTTTCCGATCACCCGCCTCAACATGCAAATCTCCCGCTAACTCGGTAGAAGGAGAAAAATGATGACTTGTAGCGGAGAGTAGGCAGGGCCCAGTGCACTGCTTTGCCCAGGGGCCTATAATGCTGTTAAGACGGCCCTGGCAATGATGATAACCTTCTGAATGAAATCAACAGGAGAATGAAGATAGGACAGAGCGCGTTTGGAAGAAACAAAACAATATTTCAATCTTCCATGGTAGAAAGTTTTGAACCAGTGTATTCTGCCCGTGCTCACTTATGGGTGTGAAACCTGGACCCTAAATGCAAATATCTTCATCAGACAATGCAAAGAAGCATGAAAGATGTATACGGAGGGGGAGGGTCATGTGACTGTTTTTTTTTTGTATAATACCAACACCTTTGCTGCATTGGGCAGGGACTGCATTAGGCAATGAGGCATTTAAAGTGAGGTTTTTAAGTGATAAATACAGTTAGACTACAGTTTGACTAGAGGTGACTGGGGACTGGATCTACTGCAAACTCTTTTACTCAAGACAACAAACGGTAAGCTATTCAGATCACACTATGATCCCAAGCTTGCTAACCTGCCTATTTCAACCCCCACCCCTTTACAACTTATTTACTGCAGTCTCTCCCAAAACTGACTGCACAATACACTGAAACCCTGAACTGACTCTAGCATTGCAATACAGCTAAACATTTGACAAGGAACAGGCACACACCTGCTGTTAGTCTGCTCACACTCACTCTGCTCACAACAGCTCCTTGCAGCACTGCCTACCTCTGGCATCATGAACCTACTATGTCTTTTAACTTTTTTCATTCTCCTGGCCTCATGGAGATGTTACTCCCTCTATCCACTACAAACTCCTCCATCCTGGCCCACACCCAACATCACCATACACCCTGGACTACTCAAGAGCCTTGCACTATCTACTGAATGTTGGTGCAGAACTCTAAAAACCAGCACACCAACCACTGCTCACTCTAATGGCAAACACCACAAATCTACAACTTGCAAACAACTAACCAAATTTCTACTCATACTATTACTCTCTTTAGCAGGTGATATTCAACCTAACCCAGGTCATCCCATATCAGCTCTGTTCCATGCCCCTGAGAATTCCACCTTTAAATTCCAAAAAGGGCTATCTGTCGCCCATATAAACATCCGGAGCCTGCTGCCCAAACTTAATGAACTAAGGGCATGGTGCCTTATGCATAAACCTAAAGCCATCGTTCTTACAGAAACATGGCTATCCCCTAAAACCCCTGATGCACATATTGCCATTCAGGGATACTCCATTTTTAGGAGAGATAGGTCAAAGAGAGGAGGAGGGGTGTTATTTTATATTGCAGACACCTTACAATTTACACTGTTAAATTGCCCACCAAGCCCACCCTCTTTTGAAACTCTGGTTGGCAAAATCTGCCTCACCTTTTCTAAGCCCATCTTGCTCGCTGGCATCTACCGCCCCCCCTAAAGCCCATCTACAATCCCTGACTGATATCACCCAATTTCTTGGCTCCATTTCCTCTCTGAATGAGAAGAGTGAGCTGCTAGTTCTAGGGGATTTCAACTTCAATTGGCTTGACCCTAAAAACCACAAAATCCAGATACAACTCAAGTCACTTAACCTATCACAACTCATTTCCCAACCCACACGGATAAACCTGAAATCGCATAACCATTCCTTGCTAGACTGGATTCTCTCCTCAAACCCCAGCATAATCCAATCCTCTGGCATCCTTCCTGACATTTTCAGTGACCATGCAATAGTGTACTGTGTAAGAAAAATTAAACCGCCCCAATCAAGCCCTAAAGTTCTCCTCACTAGAACATTTAAAAACTTTAACCCACAACAGTTTCTGGATGACCTTACCAACTGCCCATGGCACAGAATCGATTTAATTCCCGACCCCGATTCTGCGCTCGACTATTTCCAATCCGAGTTCTTAAAACTCTGCGATACCCATGCTCCACTAAGCAAAATAAGGGTACGGGGGGCCCACCTTCCATGGGTTACAACTGACCTTATAGCACTCTGCCAGTTCAGGGATGCCTTGTGGAAAAGCTACAAAGTAACTGGCACTACCAAGGATCTCAATCACTACAGATGCATGCGGAACATGTGCACAAGGCAAACAAGGCATGCAAAAGCACAATATTACTCTGACAATCTCCACCAAAATACATCAAACCCAGCTAACTTCTGGAAGGTTATCAACAATATATTCCAGCCTCCTAACCATCAACAACCAAGTAATATCACTAAGGGGGGTATTACTCTGACAACCCCCACTGACATTGCAAATGCATTCAATGATTACTTTGTGGGGTGTGCCACTAACTTATTAGCGAAACGCAGCACAAACCCCAAACATGAATCTCATCCTGAGAGTATCCCTACAGTCCCACCCCCTCCCAACACTGCCCACAATTATTTTCAATTTAGCCCAGTATCTGAAGAGGAGATTACACAAGCGCTCCTCAAACTAAAACTAAGCAGCCAATGTGGACCCGACTTACTACAATCTAGGTTCCTACGACTTGGTGCCCCAGCCATTGCCAAACCAATTGCGTCCATAGTTAACTCTATCCTGTCTGCAGGCCATATCCCTAAGACCTGGAAAACTGTCAGAGTTGTCCCAATCTTCAAAAGTGGGGACAAAAACACTGTCTCAAACTACAGGCCAATCTCACTTCTCCCAATTCTATCCAAAGTTATGGAAAAATGTGTCCACTCCCAATTAAGCGATTTCTACACCAAGACACATTTCCTTAGCCAATTCCAGTCTGGGTTTCGTCCCAAACACTCCACCATAACTACCCTGCTAAAAGTTTGCAATGAAATCCAGTGAGGAATGGAACAGGGACAACTCACTGGTGCAGTATTCCTAGATTTTGCAAAGGCTTTTGACACAGTTGATCATGTTATCCTGCTTAACAAACTCCAGAACTCTGGAATATGGAAACATGCTTTAAACTGGTTTCAGTCCTACCTATCAGGAAGATCCCAACATGTGTCCATCTCAGGCTCTAACTCCAACCCCCTGGATATCACCTGTGGTGTCCCGCAAGGCTCTGTTCTGGGGCCCCTACTCTTCTCAGTGTTCATTAATGATCTTCCCACAGCTTGTAAGGAAGCCTCAATACACATGTATGCAGATGACACAATCCTATATGCACACAGCCATAGCCTCTCTGACCTTCAACACATACTTCAGTCTGACTTTTTGAGACTCGAAAACTGGATTTCCCAAAACAAACTGTTTTTAAACACTGACAAGACTGTAACAATGGTATTTGGGACCAAGACTAAATTTGTAAAGCTTCCAGTGACTGAGCTCCTGATTAGAACCAATGCTCCCTAACACCTGTCACTAGTTTTAAATACCTGGGCTTATGGTTTGACTCCCACTTAACATTCGGGATGCACATTGATACCCTGACAACCAAGACCTATGCCAAACTAGGGGTACTTTACAGGAACAAATCCTCCCTAAGTCTCCTGGTCAGAAAGCGTATTGCACAGCAGATGCTAATGCCAATTATTGACTATGGAGACATAGTATATAGCTCGGCTCCTCAAACCCACCTTAGCAAACTTGACACCCTCTACAATTCAATTTGTCGTTTTGTTCTCCAATGCAACTACAACACACATCACTGCGAAATGCTCAAAGAACTTGATTGGTCAACACTAGAGTCTAGGCGCAAAGTTCACCTTTCCTGTCTCACCCTCAAATACTTTCTGGGCAAGCTACCCAGCTACCTGAACAAGCTCCTCACCCCTACCACATGCAGCACTTATCACCTGAGATCTGACTCCAAAAGACTATTCATGGTCCCAAGGCTCAACAAAGTATCCGGACGTTCCTCCGTCTCCTTCCGTGCACCCCAAAACTGGAACAACCTACCAGAGACTCTCATATCCAACACCAGCTTAAGTTATTTCAAATCTAAGGCTGTCTCACACTTTAATCTGGTCTGTAACTGTTTCATACGCTCATAATATACATTTTCTTTAACTGTGCACGCAATGTCTTGTATATAATGTATACCCTGTTCATTTATGTAATTGTACTTGTAACCATGTATTATTTGTTTTACTCTGTGCCCAGGCCATACTTGAAAACGAGAGGTAACTCTCAATGTATTACTTCCTGGTAAAATATTTTATAAATAAATAAATAAAATTTTAGCCTTGGATCGAATAGGACTGAAAATGATGATGTCAATGATATCTTAACAGGCCAGAAAGAGGACCTGTGTGTGATCAGCGACGGATTTGAAGATCCGTCGCGCCTAGGCACTTAGCTGTGGTGGCCGCCTCCTTGCTGTGGCCCTCCTCCTTCTAAATCACAGCGTCAATACCGACCAACCTTAAAACTCACATCGCAAAGGAAGCATCCCAATAGCCTGGACTCATGGTTACTCTCCCACACCCACAGTCGCTCCTACCACCCATTGTGGCCAAGCACTGCCATCTACAGCACCTATTCCCTCATCAGTTGTATCTGCAAATTTCCCAACATATCACTTAGATTGTAAGCTCTCCGGGGCAGGGATTTCATTTCCTATTGTCTGACTTTGCTGCGCTTATTGTATTATTATAATTCCCTGTACTGTATTGTGACGCGCTGAGTATACTGTCGGCGCTATATAAATAAAGACATACATACATACATAATTACGAGATGTCAGGCTCATTATCCACACTTTCATCTACTCCGTGGTGCGGATGTCCCCGGTTAGTGAGAGTTTTGACACAATCATGGTCGTGTTTTGCTTATTAGTGATGAGAGGTGAGATCCTCAGCTAAACTTTCACCTTGCTGCCACACCAACAACCTACACCTCTCCGACACCTTGAAATAACACCCAGGACTCACAATTATGGATGGTATTGGTCACAGCACTTTGATGATCGTGTTGTACATGACGTAACATGACACATCTAGAGCGTGGATATCGTTTTTAAATAGTTCACCCCCACTCGGTTTTTAGAATTAACCCCTTCGTAACCAGGCGGGGCCAGGCCGAAAGTGTATTATTATTATTATTATTATCTTACCTTCAACTGACGAGTCTTCCGGACCATGATCTTCCCATGAAACCTCTAGGAGTCCCTAGTATGTCTGATATTCTTCTCGGTTCATGCTGCATCTTCATGATTGTAATATAGTCCAAGACAATAAATAAGGAGATCATTGCTTGTAACGGCTAAATTCATTGTATTCTTTGGCTCATCAGTGGAAATGTTCGTCTTCTAGAACAGCAGGGAGATTTTAGGCTAGAATCTTCTGAACTAGGGGTCTCCCAGTATTCGTGGTACAAAATGCTCTCAGCTTAGCTAAAAAAAATGGATAATGTATGATTGTCTTAAGCCACTGGTTTCCAACTTTTTTTTTGGTTGAGGAACCCTATTATTATATTGTGAAATTCTGCAGAACCCTAACCCTCTCTAATAGCACGTCTGAGATCAGATGCATTGTAAGGAACCCCAACCCTCTCCAATAGCGAGTCTGAGACCAGATACAGTCTAAGGAACCCTAACCCCCTCTAATAGTGAGTCTGTGATCAGATGCATTGTAAGGAACCCCAACCCTCTCTAATAGCGTATCTGTGATCAGATGCATTATGAGGAACCCCAACCCTCTCTAATAGTGTATTTGTGATCAGATGCATTATGAGGAACCCCAACCCTCTCTAATAGCGCGTCTGAAATCTGATGCATTGTATGGAACCCCAACCTTCTCTAACAGTGCGCCTGTGATCAGATGCATTGTAAGGAACCCCAACTTCTCTAATAGCGCATCTGAGATCAGATGCATTGTAAGGAACCCCAACCCTCTAATAGCGCGTCTGAGATCAGATACATTGTAAGGAACCCCAACCCTCTCTAATAGCACGTCTGAAGTCTGATGCATTGTATGGAACCCCAACCTTCTCTAATAGCGCATCTGGGATCAGATGCATTGTAAGGAACCCCAACCTTCTCTAATAGCACATCTGGGATCAGATGCATTGTAAGCAACCCCAACGCTCTCTAATAGCGCGTCTGAGATCAGATACATTGTAAATTCTTCTGTATTTAATCCAATTTTCAAATGGCCAGAAAATTGCAGGGAACCCTTTAGGGGTGCTCGGGGGTTCCTACGAACCATGGTTGAAAAACACTGTCTTAAGGGGTCTTTTATTCAAACACATTGGTTGATCATTTTGTAAACATTTCAACAAACGCAAAGTCGCGTGAACCCAAATGTATTAATACTGATGTATGTATTATCCCTGGGCAGCATCTGTACGTATGACTCATCCGTCCAAATAATTCTGTGTGTTGCTCCCCTCCCCGAATTGTCAGGGTCGCGAAGCTTCATGCGAGGGTTGCCCTTTAATGATAGTTGATGGTTGACCTTTCTAGACGTATTATTTTGACTAAACGCGTACAATTATGTAACTGGATTATGTAAATAGGATTTTAACACAAGCACACATCACTTTGCGGGGGCGCGCTGGCTAATGGTACAATATCTTTATGAAACATGGCCCTTTTGTCTCCTTTTCAAAGAAGTAATAATTGTATGGTCCCTTTACTCAGAGGGAATGTATTCTGTCACAACAAATATTGCTTTTTCCCGTTGGAGGAGCATGTAACACTTTGATCTTCAAGGTTAATGTCGTCTCTCTATGAAAGAACAGCAGGTTCAGAATGAAACAGAACTCCCGCAGAGCAATGTGGCACAAGCAATACCAAGTGTGTGGCAATGGTGGGATTGGAATGTTAGCTGGCAGGGTCCTCTTAAGAATAATGTAGGTACAGTACATGCTTCCAGTAATGTTTTGTACATAGACTAATTAAGATAGAACGAGGGGCTGGACTAAAATACGTCCAATCTAATATCTCTGCAGCTGGGTACAAAGGAATAAGCAGGATTATTTATCAAGATGCAAATGTGATTTTTTATTTTTTTTTGCCATGTAAAAGATTTTAAAGTCAACGTTTAGACCCTCTGCCCAGAATGGCAGTTTGGGGCGGTTACTTGATGCTACAGTTACATTTCTTCTTCTATTTCTGCATATCTTATACATCAATTAAACAGTAAGTTAGCGACCATTCGCCTTTCCAAGGTCACGGGGTCATTCACCTTGCACAGTAGCAGTTACTTTGTTAATGTCGGGTATATACGCCCCAAGAATCTTCACAGCAAATGTATCCAAAAAAAGCACACATTTGAAGAAGGAAAAAGGACGGCATATTGAGCAATTGAAGGCAAATAAATGGGTGATGCACTCTGCATGGTAACAAAGCCACTAAGGGCCATGTTACCTAATCAGTGCTACATCACTAGGAACCTCATGGGGCCTTAAATTAGTGGGCTTAGCACCGTTTAACAAATCTGTCCCTAATTTGCTTTTCACAGGAAGTGGTGTCCTGACAGAATCTCTCTATGATTTCTCACTTCA
>NC_134488.1:126634893-126663357 GCF_040206685.1 Ascaphus truei
GGTGCGCCTCCCCCTCATAGTCCTTTCTGTCTTGCAGGACTACACCCCCTCCCTTGTCCGCTTGTCTAATGATTACATTTTTTATTGTCCTGTAAACATTTTAAAGCTAGATTCTCTTTCCTATTTAGATTGTACTTGATATCCCTTGGTTTGAAATGATTTGTTAAATCATTAAAGTCTTTGTTTACCATGTTGAAGAATGTTTCGATATGATGTCCCTTTGAATGTGCTGGGTAAAATCTCGATTTACCCTTAAAATGGGTGTGTCTACAAAGTTGATCATTAGTTTCCCCTGTTTAAGTATATCGGGGGTTACAGTATCCAGGACATCGGTTTGATCTCTAATCGGACCGCAAGAGTCCATGTCCATTTTCAAAAAAATGTCTCTTTAGAGTAAATTACGCATACATTTTTGCAAATCAGTATATACTTGGAAAGAGCTTGGGCCACATGATCGTGAGAAAGTTAGGCCCTTATCTTATATTTTCTTCTGGTACATTCGTTAGGATCACAGAGGATAGATTAAAAATTCCCTTATATAATGGGTTTAAGGGTCTCCTCTGTAATCCCTTCTCTTTTGTTCTGATCCCTCCTCTTTTTCCTCTTTTTGTAGGGGTCTTTTCATTTTTTCGTGGGGGGTTACCAGGTCTGAGTCCTCCTTTTTCTTGTTCGGGTCTAAATATCTGTTTTTTTACCTGTTCTGAAAAAGAAGGTGAGGATTGAGCAGGTGACTGATTGTAGGAGTCGGATCTTACTAACACAGCATTGTAATTGGAAAAATTCCTATTTGGTCCCTTATTTGTATATCTAAAGTTTTCTATATAATTCCTTCCCTTATAATTGGGATTCCTAATATGACCCTCCTGTCCATATTGTGGATAATAATTGACATGTTTACCACTTTCAAATCTTGACGACTAAACATTGTCTATGTAGCGCTGGTCAGCAGGTGGTTGTTTAACATATTACTGAGCCGTAGCAGCACTAAAATACCCCATGATAACCTCATTATCATTTGCGTAAAAACGCTTTAGCGATGGCATTGATGACCCAGAAAGTATTCATTGCTTAAACATGCTATTAGAGTTTTCAACGTATTGGCCAATGTATGTTAGGAGGCAGAATGTACTGGGGCTGGCGAACCCTACACATACATTTAGATTGTGAGCTCTTTGGGACAGGGACTCCTTTTTCCCAATGTTACCTTTATGTCTGAAGCACATCTTCCCATTATGTTATATTATTATGCCACGTGCATTACTGCTGTGACACGCTATGTACATAAATGGCGCTATAAAAATAAAGATATACATACTGTACATACATCGAGATGACCAGGATAACCACACAAGAAGAAGGATCTAGGACGACGTTTCAGTGGGAAAGGTTTGTAATGATAATTATTACTACTTAAATATTAACATATTCTGCTGAGAGTGAACAGCATGAAACACAACGGGCTCTAATACATAGTCAAATGATTAGTGCATCCCTTTTATGCAACAAACATGTTTTGTTTTCAGAGTTACATTGTTTCAGTATTTGTTATTATGTTTCTCGTGACAATTGGACATGTTTACATCTTGGAGATGTGCACAGCTATGCTGGAGACTGTTTCCATGTCTGCTTCTTGATTACTACGTGTGTGTGTGTGTGTGTGTGTGTGTGTGCGTGCGTGCGTGCGTGCGTGCGTGCGTGTGTGTGTGTGTGTGTGTGTGCTGAAACATAGAGTGTAAGCTCTGCAGGGCAATGATTCATCGTCTGGGTGGAAGCAGTTCTCCCCTATATTCATGATATCCTTACAATATGAATGTTAAACTCCTGTGCGATCCATGAGGTGCACCGTGCCATGGATAATGCAATCTCACAGGCCGCTGATACTTGCGTCTCCTGGGGCCCACCCTGTTTCATTATGAGTGGGGAGCAGTGCAGAGAGGAACCTCTGCTGACGGCCCCCAGCACAGGAATGTCATATGGGTAACGCTGGGAAGATGTGAAGTCCCTGCAGCAATCACTGGCTCAGAGACTTCTGTATAATGAGAACAGCTCCTGACTGTATGAATAATGAAGGCATCTTCTGCTGAAACAGCTCGTATCCATAACAGGGTGGACATTCCGGAAACATAGTGTAATGAGGGGCGACAGTTTCACGCTTCAAATACTTAAAGCAACTTTTCATCTTCAGGAACCCCTCCCCCCCGCCCCCCCCCCCCACCCTTTCTCTAAAACTAAATCACACTCCAGTAGGGAAATGTTATTATAATTATTATATAATATAATTAGACACAAAATAAGTTGTGGTGAGGGGAAAAAGCGATTAAAAAAAACCTCTGCCAGAGAGTGTACAGGAAACAGGAAATGAAAGTAGCGCTTGGGAGCGTTCCATGTTAAAATGGACAAGAAGCAAAAAGTGACACACTGTGAGTGCTCAACTGCATGTCATTACCCAGAATCCCTGGCTGCAGAGGAAGCATTGTAGGCTAAGAGATAATGCAGACCTCACCATTGTTATTCTGATCAGTATAGTTACATATTTCTGTCTGCTGTTTTTACTACCAGAAAGACTCACACGTGTTATGTGTCTCCCTTCTATTAATCACAATAGTTACAGTTGATTCTATGAATAAAACTCTAACAACAGGAACACATTTCCTGTGATTATTGGGTTTTCGGGGGAGATTGAGGACACCAGATACAATCAACATTTCAGTCATTTTCAGCATTCTTAGATAATACAACACGTAAAAAGATCCTGATAATCTGACTCTCCTCCCAACTCAGACAAGCAATGGGGGAGCGTGGGATTAGAGAAGCATAAAAGAACAATACAATTACAAAATTACTGTGGTTACAACAATGATGCTGGGGGTTTGCTAAAATTGCTAATGCACTTACACGGCCATGTGTAAGCGGACACGGTATATGGTATCTTTCTTTATACAATTCCAGTCACTCCCAACATCAGGTAAATGGTGATTGAAAGGGTTGTGTGCCTCACTTTTCCTCCAACTACCCCCCCCCTATCACAACCACTGGGGAGAGTCCCTATCTGATGCCAAAGACCGGGGTTACAACTCTATGCTGATTCCCATTGAAGAACAGCTCACATCGGGGGGAGATGCAGATGGGTTAATTTAACCCCAAAGTTACCAACTCTCTGCAAGGACTCACACTTGGCCGTGTGAGTACAGATATATTTATATATTTATTCCACAACCCTTTCAATCACCATTTACCTGATGTTGGGAGTGACTGGAATTGTATAAAGAAAGATACCATATACCGTGTCCGCTTACACATGGCCGTGTAAGTGCATTAGCAATTTTAGCAAACCCCCAGCATCATTGTTGTAACCACAGTAATTTTGTAATTGTATTGTTCTTTTATTGTTCTTTTATGCTTCTCTAATCCCACGCTCCCCCATTGCTTGTCTGTTTCTGTATCTTTGGAAGGGCTCTGGATTAACCCTTTTCTGGGGTTGAAGCAGAAGGGAATTTTAAGCTGGCTCAAAACATCTGTCAGAGAGCCGCGGTTTAACTGACTGCCACACTGTAAGCACACCCTTTATATTAAACTTAAGGTAAGCGCCAGGTTTTTTTCCATTGTTTCTCCTCCCAACTCAACATGCACTTGTGCCGACCAGTGACCAACTGATAGTGGACACATTGGACATACCCGATGCTTGGAAGACTCCAGGAGTTCTTAAGGAGTTAAGCTCAGTAATAGCCAAACCATTACATGTAATATTCAAGAACTCCATTTCCACAGGCTCAGTACCACAAGATTGGCGTAAAGCAGACGTGGTGCCTACTGTATATTTAAAAATGCAAAGAAGGACCTAGGTCCTGAAAGGGGGCTTCTAAAGTCCCAAGGAGTATCCGTGAACCATATCCAATAATGATATCCAATAATGATCCTTAATCCAAGGATAATAGGCAGAACAGACAATATATATTCATGAAACTGTATAAGTCCTGAATACAGCCCGGTGTTGTGTGGTGTACCTGGGGTGGCACAATCTATCTATCTATATATAAAGTGAAAAAATGTTTGTCTGCCAGTTTGTGCCCCCTGTGATTGGCCGGCGGACGGCCATGGCTACGCAAGGCGTGACAGTCACACCACCATCACAACGCGTGCGCCTCTTGGCCTCACTCTCCATTTGGTGACTGGCAAGACCCCACTGTCACTGCTACTACACTCCGCAGGCTCCCTCACTGTCTCCCCCTTCCCCCCGCGCCGCCATCTTCCCGCGGCACTATCCTCCTGCTCACACCACGCACACAGCTGCATCCGCATCCTCCCTCGCGCTCTTCCCCTTCCACCCGCGCCGTCCTCCCGCTCACCCTGCACACTGCCGCACCCTCCCTCGCACTCTCCCCCTTACACCTGCGCCGTCCTCCCGCACACTGCCGCAGACCCCACCATCCTCCGGGGGGGGGAGCGGAGAGAGAGGGGGGATCGGAGAAAGAGAGGGGGAAGCAGAGAAAGAGGGGGGAGCGGAGAAAGGGGGGAGCAGAGAAAGAGAGGGGGAGAGGAGAAAGAGACGGGGAGCGGAGAGAGGGGCGGAGAGAGAGGGGGAGCGGAGAAAGAGACGGGGAGTGGAGAGAGGGGCGAGAGAGAGGGGGAGCGGAGAAAGAGACGGGGAGTGGGGAGAGGGGCGGAGAGAGAGGGGGGAGCGGAGTGAGGGGCGGAGAGAGAGGGGGGAATAGGAAAATGAAATCCCGGGCAACGCCGGGTACATCAGCTAGTACTTGGATATATACTAGAATCAATGTATATACTTGTATTGTTACATACTTGAATTGAACATGCATTGTGCTGTAATATCATAGCACTATATGGTGTGGTGACATGAGTATATAATTTGTCCAGCATAAAGGATCAAGTGATAGATCATACATTATACTATATACAGGAACCCATAGGTGCATCTGCTAAGCAGGTATCACTATGATCAATTGCATATTACGCTATGATGTGCTGTTACATGCTTGAGCTATACATATATTGTGCTGCAATTATTTAGCACTATATGGTGAGGTTACATGTGTATACAATTTACCCAATTTACAGGACAAAAGTTAATAGTCCAATAGTATACTGTGCACAGGCACCTATAGGTGTATCTGTTTAAACACCACAGAGATCTATGGTATAATATGCTATTATAGGGTTAAGCCGATCTGAGGTTAATCCTGTTCTAATTACCATTGTGGCCGTGAGTTTACAATAAGCACAGAAGTGATTACCCACCTACTTTATATCATATTTTAAAGTATCTTTCGTCGTTATTTCATTAATAAAAATGTATTATTTTTTGGCCAATTGGCTTTTATTAGTATATTGCTTCCGTACTATGTGGGGGAGGGGGGGGGGGTTACTACTGGTCACCTATACCCTTTGTAAAATGTACCTAAGACTGGACTATTAAGTCGTACGTATATTTCTGTGATCTGACAGAGTGCAGTAGACAGGGACAGTGGGGTGATCACTTTACAATCACTCTTGTGCTCTCTCAGACTCTAAACCCCCTGACCAGGATCTCTGAATATCTGGAGACATGTAATCTACCCAAACTAACACAGGAGGAATTTGTTAACCTAAATGCACAAATAGCTCATCTTGAACCAGCAGCGGCAGATGAATCTTTAAAATAGTCTAAAGCTCCAGGGCCGCCGGGGCAATGTAATATTTATTATGAGATACATCAATGTTTCCTCCCTCCCTTTGCTAGACCTATATTATCATTTTGTGAAGGGGGAGAATATCCTGAACCGATGTGTAAGGTAAATACAGCTCTAATTCATAAGGAAGGGAAGGGCTCGTTAAACTGCAGGAACTATAGGCCGATTTCCCTCCTAAACAAAGGCCTCAAAACCTACAGCAAAATTCTGGGCAATAGATTAAACGTGGTACTGCCACTCTTAATACATATTGACCAGGTGGGATTTATTAGCAAGTGAGAGGCTGCAGATAATGCCAAGGGAATTATAAATATTATTGGGCATTGTAACAGGAACAAGCCTGTTTACCAGAGCTAGAGCTGTTGGGTGTCGGCCAGGCAGTGGGTAATCCCTGCCTGGTGGAAGGTGGGACTACTAATGAGCCCAGCTGAATCTAGTGTTGCAGGGTTCCCCCCTGAGCCCCCTTACCTCATCCAGATTGCAGAGACCCCCGCGACATGTCAGGCATGCTGCAGGGGCGAGCGCGTCGCCGCGGGCTCCCGGCGGCATCAGTTACAGGGTGCCACCATCTTGGACGTGCATGCGCAGAGGCGACGCGGCGGCCATTACAGCTTCGCACATGTGCAGTAGAGATCGCGCACGCGGCCCCCATAGCAAAGAGCTCTCCAAGGGACTACAACTCCCAGCAGCCCCAGGGGCTGGAGCACAGGTGACTCATTACAGCCAATAGGGCTCTGGGATTCCCTGCAGCAGGGAATAGATACATTGTTGTGTGCTGAGTCAGTTAGGAGTTGAAGCTGAGAGTAAGACAGGGGAGGTTGTGTGTGCAGGGGTCAGGGACCCAGTGCACCACGCCACACTGTTTGCTAACAACTCCTCCTCTTCTATCGATCTCTCTGTGGGGGTACCCCAGGGCTCTGTCCTGAGACTTCTTCTCTTTTCTCTTTACACACTCTCTTTGGGTGACCTAATTACATCTCTTGGGTTCAAATATCACCTCTATGCTGATAACACACACATTTACTTTTAACCCCTGACCTTACACCTGCTGTACCGATCAAAGTTTCTGAATGTCTCTCTGCGTTATCATCATGGACGGCCCTCCGCCCACTTAAAATTAAAATGTCAAAAATGGACTCCCCATATTTCCTCCCAAACCTGGCCCTACTACCTCCTTCTAAATTACTGTTGGAAGCACTATCATAAACCCAATATCACAAGCATGTTGCCTAGTGGTCATTCTCAACTCCTCTCTGGCATTCTCCTCTCACATTCAAAAAGTAGCAGAAACCTGTCGTTTTTTCCACCGCAATTTTACAACGATACGTCCTTTCCTCTGTTGCTCAACTGCTAAAACTCTTACACAAGCCCACATTCTCTCCTGTCTCGACTATTGTAACCACCTGCTGTCCGACCTTCTTGCCTCTCACCTGTTTTCCCTACAATATATCCTAAACACTGCTGCCAGATTTACTTTACTCTCTTAAATCTCTCAGCGTCTTCCATGCTGAAATCCCTCTCCTGGTTTCCTATCAAATCCCTTATCTCACACTCAATTCTCCTCCTCACTTTTAAAGCTTTACACTCTTCTTTATTAATAAATTTTATTTTTAAACCTATACTGAGATCGTGCATCACTTGTCCCCCTTTCACTGCGGGACCGGGGAGGGACACTCACTGGCATCAAGCAACCAGGGAGAGAGTCCCTGTTGAAGCACCGCTGGAGAGCTATTCCCTGCGTCCGGTCTAAAGGCTTGGACGGGTTGAACAAACCATAAAGATACCAACACCTCCACCATTACTCACACTGGGCCGTGTGAGTACATATGTATTAACATATTACTTATATCCTATTGATTTACATCACCGGTATTTGGAGAAGTCAGGATTTATCCTGAAAGATACCAATTTGTATCTTTTGCTTACACAAGGCCGTGTAAGTATATTATTATATATTTTAAACTTGGTCCCATAACCACTATAGAAGAACGTTATCAGCTTTATACTGTTTGTACCTGCATTGTGTATTTTCCTAATCCCATGCTCCCCCATTTTTTCCGTTTTCATTTATATGATTATGTCCAGTGTCCCGTACTGCTGTGAAGCGCTATGTACATCAATAGCGTTATATAAATAAAGATATACATACATACATATATATATACAGTGTTGGAGGGGGTGCAGCCAAGAGGGAGATCTAGCACATGTATGGGGGTACAGCCCTGAGATAAAAAAATAAATACAGGGTAATGATACAAGAATTGATTGAAGAAATGTGTTGAAATCACCATCCCGTTAGATACATCTACAATTGTGTTGTCTAGGCCATCGGAAACATGAGCGCCCATCACCGTAAACTAGTCTCCCACATTTTAACGGATGCAAGCTGTTTGATCTCAGCTAATTGGAAGAATTGCTTGACTCCATCCAAAACTAGGGTGTTGCGGAGAATTGGTGAAGTTATGTCGATGGAGAAGTTGACTTATTTCCTTAAGCATAACGTTAACATTTTTATAATATATATGGAAACCATGGTTTAACAGATGAAAGAATTGGATACCCTCCTTTGTTGCCAAGGTGTGCATGGTATCTAATATATAAAAAACAATTGTATCCCTCTGAGCAAGACCAAAGCGTTCTTGTGAAGATTCAACATACAGTATATGTTTTAGGTTGTCTATGTAATAACATAATACAACTAGGGTAAGCATGCCTTTAAAAATAGGTCTTGAGATTGTTTACAAAGATTACTAGACAGGGGCCATTCCGGAGCGCATAAGGTAGATACGTGAAGGAGTAGCATGGTGTAAGACCCCAAAGAATATCAACAAGATTCTGGGAACTCTCAGCAAACCTTTACCTGCCGATCACAGTAAATGAGGGGGTGTATAGGGAGCCAGGAGTGCCTTCAGAGAGCGCCTCCATTCTGCACTTTGTGTTACATCCCATATTTTCATCCTTTGTTTGGCGTCTGTTATAGATTTAAATGTCTTTCTTTACTTTAGATTTGTGAAGCACGTTGCGTCCCAGTGGGAGAAAAGTGATATATGACTGAAGTTATTATTCATCGTTATTGAATGTATCTGTGTATGTTACATTGATGAATGTTTTTATTTGTAGATTCCAGCGGATTTAAGATATGGCTGTCAGACTTGGGTTCTGCCTGCAGTAACAACTCTCACAAGCTCAGCGTATCTACATTATAATCACACACACAACCACATTTATTAGAAAAGAGGTATTTACAATGTAACATTTCCATTCAGATGCTTGGATAAATTAAGAAATGTACAACAATAGAGTTATAGAAATCACTGCAGCATTTTTTTTTTTTTTTTAATCTTATCGCAGACTCGAATTCCGTTCCAAAGATAATGAACGTGCATTGGATTTATCAGCATCAGCTGCCTGGAAAGACTGCTTGGCAGGAGAGAGAACCCCAGGAAAGAATGATTTGCACTGTAAAAGTATAGTGTGTGATGTTGAAACACAGGTGTTCACTTCACACCATGTGTCAAATTAGATTAATAAGCACTGTTATATAAATAAATGATTAACAACATCTTACAGCTGTGTTCACACATGAAATAAATAGACAAACAATGCTTACTCTGAGTCACAACACATTATTACAGATCTGCGTGTTTTCCTGACTATTGAGAATGTTGCTTAATGCTTGGAATGTAATTGTGAACATAATGTGAAGTGGTATAAACAATTCATCGCTGTTTGTATCTCTCTTTAGAGGTTCATATCTGAGCAAGAACAAAATGCTGCTACAAATAATGATGGGTCACAGCTGGTGAAGGATGTAGTCCAGGGGAGGGCAACTCCAGTCCTCTAGAGCTACCGACACGTCAGGGTTTAAGGATACTCCTGCTTCAGCACAGGTGGCTCAATCAGTCCTTGCTTCAGGAGAGGTGGCTCAGTTTTTGACTGAGTCACAGATTGAGCCACCTGTCCTGAAGCAGGGATATCCTAAAAACCTGACTTGATATGGGGTCTGGAGGATTCGAGTTGGCAACTCCTGGTGTAGTCCACCCCAATGGTGGTAACGTAAACCATGGTAAAGAGTATTGCCCTTTTTAAATATATTCACAAGCACTAAAGATTTCTACACGAATGTCGTATGAGGACATGTATCAAACTCAATACACTGAGGTCCACGTCTGTGTGTCTTCCATTATTCTTCTGCCTTTTTATTGCATCTAAAAGGACTGTCCATTCTGAAGTGGCTTAACACTTCGGGGATAACAGATGTGAATTGAATGCAATCCAGTTGGTTAACATTGGACAAAGAAACTGGTCAATGACGTAGGTTGTGTTTGAGGTGCACATTTTGGTCATTGGTACCTTGCCCTCAAATCCGGATACATCTTCTTTTAATACCGTGCAAAGTCCCTCCTCCCGGAACTCCTGTACCCACTTCTTCACTGAGCTAATGGAAGGAACAAAAGTAACACTGAGTTATAATTGCACAATTGCTTCAGTTTTGTATGAATGCTTCAAATACTTCATCTGACCCATAATAGAACTGCAGCTTTGATGGAAAACAGCCCTTTCTGTCTTTGTGATTGCGTCTAGCTGCCATTCTCTGGCCGATACATCACGTACCCAGGGGCAGCAATGTTTTCAGATGGCCATTTCTCTCCCTGAAGATTGGACACCTATTATCACAGCCCCACAACTGTACCAGGTCGCGTCCTTAGAGATTGGAGCACAGGATAACAATACTCCTCTCTAGGTATTCTTGGCTGCTGCTGCTCGGGAACATTCATAACCTCTCTTGCCACTTCAGGCTGTGGATGAACTAGTTTTAAGTGAAATCAGATGCACTTCCTCTTTCGTTAAAACAGTCCATCCCCGCGGGATGCCTCGGGCTCAGGTGTCCTAGTACTCGGTGTGATTGCTGGGGATGCTGCATCGGGAGCTGCAGCTGGGGGTTGACAGGCCACTTTTGTTTGTTGCTTTGAAAACAAAGTCAGTTTGAAGTGTAAAAAGCAAATCGTCTTGCTAATCAACATAACTAATGCAGTCACTGGCCTGCGCGTAATAATTGGCCTGAATGCATGACAACATAGATTGCAGTGTAGGCTTTTTGCTGTTCATTTATATTTCCAGTCAAATATAGAAATGTGATGATTAGTATCATATTTTGCAAATTCAAATACGGTCACCTGGGAATACATGTCAATATATAAACCGAATGGGAAACAAAGAGGCAGTTGGGGAACAGGGCACAAAGAAAAGGAAATAATAACAATAAAACCAAAACAAATGTTAATTTTTTTTTAAAAAAGATACAGATTGGCATGGTTTTCCTGGCCTGGTGTTTGGCAGGTGGTATTTAGTTACCCTGGGTGAGACATCCAATTATGTTTTCATAAGTACAGAACCCACTGTGTTTAATAAACATTTTTTTTTTTTTAAATACCGCTTTTGGGCACATTCACATGTCTCAGGCAGGTCTGCAACCCTGTCTCTCACCGTGATGTCTTAGCACACAGTGCTTCCACTGCAGCCAGGGATTCTGGGAAAGCACAAGCACAGGAGCACTTACTTTTTGACACACGGTGCCCATTTGCAGTTGTTTCCCAGAATCCCTTGCTGCAGTGGAAGCACTGTGTGCTAAGAGGTAAGGTTGCAGACCTGTCTGAGACATGTGAATGTGCTCACACGCGGTATTTTTATTTGCGGCACACTGGACAGCGGAGGGTTTGTCACGGTTTTACTCACCAGGGTTCACGAACCCCCGATTTGTGTTTAGCCAAATACCTGGCAGCTCTGTTGCTTTTATACAGCACGTGACTTCACTTCCTGTATATGCTTTTAATCACACATTCCTATCACTGCTTCAGCGATTCCAAGGTGCAAAGCACGCTACAAATGACACTGTTAAGTATTCCCCTTCTCTTGTACATGAATTGCCTGTTGATTTTCAGGGGACACTTTGGTCTATACTTTAACCTCAAGAGAACAACGTGGTCCAAAGCACACGATCAGCATCATGTTATGTGGGTGTGTACTGGTTCTCTTTGCACTTTGGTACATGAGAAATTTGAGGAGTGACGTTGATTTTCAGGACCACGGAGCCCCCCAATAAAACAAAAACATCTCTTATAGTTGAAAATACATGTATTGATGTTTGCATCCTTATTGACTTGGCTGGGCTGGGAACGTGCTTGTTTCCCCGTCATGGTACTTCCTATTTTGTGTGCGTAACTGTCCACGACTTTGAGACACTTTTCTCATTGGTTGTGCCGAGAGCTATATCGGTATCTGTTTATAGCCCAGACAAGCCCACATCATAAAGCTCATTTACACATTCTCAGCAATGGATCACAAACCCCAATTGCCCCTTGCAAGGATTCACCTGTATAAGAAGCAGGAGATTTTAGTCTCATCGCCTATTAGTCTGCACCCCATCCGCTTACACTACGGATGCCAATTAGCAGAACAGGGGAAGGAAGCTGTGTGCAAATTAAAACCCAGACAATTTGTAACATGCTAGTCCCATTACAATTACCCTGTGCTGCTGCCAGGGTGACACTGGCACTGACACACTATCCCCTGCCATTCAAACAATATTCTTTCAGTGCTGGGGGTCCTACATACACTACAAACCAAGTAACACACTCATTACTCCTATCCAAAACGGTGCTTCATTCTGGAAGCACTTGGTATGTGTGCAGGGTGATTAAACTCACCGTGTAACGGTGAGATGGGATTTTCACCTGGGGTGAAACCAAAGTCTGGCTCCATTTAGAATACAACGTTCTCAAAGACAATAAGAGACTCTTTAAGGGGTCGCTGGGCGACTTTGACGCATGAAAAAGTCACAATCCTAAGGTACTGTGTTACTTTTCAATATCTGAGATTGAAACTTTTTCACAGATCTAATGCATTTGCAGGAACAAGTTTCTGCGAAACAACTATGCAATCAATCCAAATTTTATTAAAAAGAAGTAACCTGTTTCCCATTGGTTTTCCGTGACCTCCACAGATACTTCTACCAACTGCTTGTTCATTTCCGTGTAGGGAAACAATTCTAGGCTTATGTTATGGAATCATATATCAGAGGTCACACAGCGTTGGTCTGGGGCTGGCATTGGTGTCATACGGATGTGACCAGCGAGGTCGTCCAAGACTCTGATCTGCGCTCATTGCTTTTCTGTGTTTCCATATGTGACAAACGCTATCATTTTATAGGGCTGATGATGGCGAGATTATACCACCAGATCTCCCGCATCCAAGACCTCGAAAAATGTCTTCAATCTGCATTTTTCACGGACCAAAACGAGATATTCAAAGGCACATTTTTAAACACGGACAAAGCTGGGAAATTTGGTTCCAAGACGAAAATGTTAACGCTGCTACGGACAGAAGTTATTTTTTCCCCCACTACAGGCTAAATTCACTGGAGGTTGGTATAATAAAATGTGGCGTTATCAAGAAACGGTCTTGTCACAATATTTTGTAGAATTACTATTGTGTTTGCTACGAATTATTTATTCATAGTTAGGTAGCAATATTCATCTCATTTACACGCACAAATGTTGTGTAAACAGCTCTAGTGATACAAATACGTGATACGTTATAGAAATAACTTAATCAGCGCTAGCCGTGCAAGGGTGAAAGCGTGGGAAATATCGCACTTTCTAGCAAAGTGTTTCTTACAAATCCCCGAGGGAGAAAAGGATTTAACCTCTTTAGCCTTTAGGCACCAATGGCGCTAACTTACACCATACACACCCTACAAATAAAACACAAAAAGCATAGCACCCATATTTACAGATATTATCCTCTTGGAAACTATGGGTTAACCATGACTAGCTGGCCAGTTTGGCTACTAAGGGGTTAATATATGAATATGTACTGCAATCTAACTGGATTTTGTATTATCTATTCTAGGTTGACTTATCTTGCTGGTATATGTGCTGGTTGTTTTGTACATGGGAAGCATAGGCTTCCTGCCAGCCTGGGAACGGTGATAAAAAAAAATATCGGCAAACATTTTTTGTGTATCCCGATATTTAGAGGTATTGGAGTTTATCTGGCCGGCTAGAATCCATCTCTGTCAGAGTAAACATATCACTGACATATTGCCACGGCAAAAAGGCCCATACCGCCGCCTTACCGCTGCCTTATCGCTGGCGATATGGCTTTAGTGAATATGTTGACAAATAAAATTGTATTGTATTGTATTGTATGTCTTTATTTATATAGCGCCATTAATGTACATAGCGCTTCACAGTAGTAATACATGTGGTAATCGAATAAATAACAGATAATATAAATAACAGATCATGGGAATAAGTGCTTTAGACAAACATAACATTAAGGAAGAGGAGTCCCTGCCCCGAGGAGCTTACAATCTAATTGGTAGGTAGGGAGAACGTACAGAGACAGGAGGAGGGAGTTCTGGTAAGTGCGTCTGCAGGGGGCCAAGCTTTATGTATCATGTGTTCAGAATGTTCACAGTGCTATTCATATGCTTCTTTAAGCAAGTGTGTCTTAAGGTGGGTCTTAAAGGTGGATAGAGAGGGTGCTAGTCGGGTACTGAGGGGAAGGGCATTCCAGAGGTGTGGGGCAGTCAGTGAAAAAGGTTTAAGGCGGGAGAGGGCTTTAGATAAAAAGGGGGTAGAAAGAAGACATCCTTGAGCAGAACGCAAGAGTCGGGATGGTGCATAGCGAGAAATTAGGGCAGAGATGTAAGGAGGGGCAGAAGAGTGTAAAGCTTTAAAAGTGAGGAGAAGAATGGAGTGTGAGATGCGGGATTTAATTGGAAGCCAGGAGAGGGATTTCAGGAGGGGAGATGCTGAGACAGATCTAGGAAAGAGTAGAGTGATTCTGGCAGCAGCATTTAGGATAGATTGTAGGGGAGACAGGTGAGAGGCAGGAAGGCCGGACAGCAGGAGGTTACAGTAATCAAGACGGGAGAAAATGAGGGCCTGAGTCAGAGTTTTAGCAGTCGAGCAACAGAGGAAAGGGCGTATCTTTGTTATATTGCGAAGGAAAAAGCGACAAGTTTTAGAAATGTTTTGAATGTGAGGGGCGAATGTGAGAGAGGAGTCGAGTGTGACCCCTAGGCAGCGTGCTTGGGCTACTGGGTGGATGATCGTAGTTCCAACAGTAATGTGGAAGGAGGTAGTAGGGCCAGGTTTGGGAGGAAGTATGAGGAGTTCTGTTTTAGCCATGTTGAGTTTAAGGCGACGGTGGGTCATCCAGGATGATATAGCAGAGAGACATTCAGAAACTTTGGTCTGTATAGGTGGTGTAAGGTCAGGTGTTGAAAAGTATATTTGTGTGTCGTCAGCATAGAGGTGATATTTAAACCCAAAAGATGTTATTAGGTCACCTAGAGAGTGTGTGTACAGAGAAAAGAGAAGAGGTCCCAGGACAAAGCCCTGGGGTACCCCCACAGAGAGATCAATAGAGGAGGAGGAGGTGTTAGCAGAAGAGACACTGAAAGTACGATGGGAGAGGTAGGATGAGATCCAGGATAGAGCTTTGTTCCGAATACCAAGAGTATGGAGAATGTGAAGGAGAAGAGGGTGGTCCAGGGTGTCAAATGCTGCAGAGAGGTCGAGTAATATGAGCAGAGTGTAATGACCTCTGTCTTTGGCAGCATGGAGGTCGTCAGTTATTTTAGTGAGGGCTGTTTCCGTGGAGTGAGCAGTGCGGAAGCCAGATTGTAGAGGGTCTAGGAGAGAATAGGTGTTGAGAAAATGGAGCAAGCGAGAGAATACAAGACGTTCAAGGAGTTTAGAGGCAAAAGGCAGGAGGGAGACAGGTCGATAGTTAGAAAGACAGGTAGGGTCAAGCTTGCTGTTTTTGAGTAATGGTATGACTGTTGCATGTTTGAAGGAGGATGGAAAGGTTCCAGAGCAGAGGGAGGAGTTAAAAATGTGTGTGAGCGTAGGGATTATAGTAGGAGCAAGAGGTTTTAGGAGATGGGAGGGAATGGGGTCAAGAGGGCAAGTGGTAGAGGGAGAAGTGGCGATCAACAGCGACACATCCTCCTCTGAGACAGTGGAAAAAGAGTCAAGGAAGGCAGGAGGAGAGTTAGGAAGAGGTGTAGGATGGGAAGAAGAAACAGAGGGGATGTTCTGACGTATGGATTCCACATTTTCCTTAAAATAGTCAGCAAAGTCCTGAGCGGAGATGGAGGAAGGAGAGGCAGCTGAGGGTGGTTTGAGTAGAGTATCAAAGACAGAGAACAGTCGGCGTCGGTTAGACTTGTGCATGTTGATTAGTGCAGAAAAGTAGGCTTGTTTAGCTTGCGAGAGGGCAGAGTTGAAACAGGATAGCATAAATTTGTAGTGAAGGAAGTCTGCGAGAGTGTGAGACTTCCTCCAGAGGCGTTCAGAGGAACGAGTGGAGGAACGCAGCATGCGTGTGTGGGAATTTAGCCAGGGTCTAGGGTTAGAAGGGCGAGTGCGGCAGAGAGAAAGCGGGGCATGTAGATCAAGAGAGGAGGACAAGACAGAGTTGTAGTTCCTGACCAGGTTGTCGGGGTCTGTAGCAGAGCTGAGAGAGGAGAGGGAGGAGAGGAAAGTGGACTCAAAGTCAGGTAAGTGAATAGAGCGCAGGTTTCTGCAGAACCGGGGTGTAGATGGAGGTGGAGAAGGGGAGAAGCGAGATAGAGAGAATGAGATGAGGTGATGGTCAGTGAGAGGAAAAGGGGAAATGGAGAAATCGGAGAGAGAGAAGTTCTTAGTGAAATTAACAAACACACACAATCTCTGCAAGCTCTGAACCCAACACCCACAACATTATATATATTTGTGTCAAAAGGAGTGCTACTGGGTGTGGCTAAATGTACTGTATACAACAAAATACCTGATGTTACATCCAAATAACAAAGTACTGTATATAGTTCCATACTTATCTGTTTGTCTTCACATAAATATGAACAAACAGAAAGTGTTTAACTATATACTTTGTCATTTGGATGCAGCATTGGGGCTTTTTGATTTTTGTTGTATACGATAAATAAAATTGTCGTTAAACACAAGACTTTTTATTATTTATTGACCTTTAGTGAATCCAGGCCTACGAGGCACAATTATCCTCTGTGACCTTCTTTAAATATCTGGGCATGTAATGTTTTCCCACTGCAGACTAACATCTAATTATCATATTAATAAACAGGCATAAAAAAACACTGACCCTCCAACTGTATTCATTTGGCCAGTACAGTATCGTCTTGCAAGATGGTGTACTGGCCTCCAAGCAGGCGACAGGTACACCATCTTGTAAGGTACTGTACTTGCACAAATCAATACCGTTGGCTTGTAGAAGTTTCCTGCTGCTGCATGCACACGCTTCCCTGTGACTATCGGCCAATCAGAATATTCAACAATGGTGAAAGACTGGCCAAGCAATATCCTTACACGGCCAGCCTACCAGCGTTGCTGAAAATTCTCGTTGTTCCGTGGTCGCAGTAAGGAGCAAGTGTGGTATATCAGGAAACCGAGGCGATCCTTTACAGCGGAGGTGAAGTGCTTGCAAATGGGGGTTATATATTACTGGCAGGGGGAATGTTTATGACGGATGTGGTGGGGTGATAGTATCTATGAGTGTTGGATGTATATATGAGAGGTGAGTTCTATATAAAGGGTATGAGGCGTACACCTATTTTCCTACGGGAATTGTTGGTGGGTATGAAACCAGTGTCAGGTTTGGTAACCTCTACAGAAACCAGTGTCAGGTTTGGTAACCTCTACAGAAACCAGTGTCAGGTTGGGTAACCACTACAGAAACCAGTGTCAGGTTGGGTAACCTCTACAGAAACCAGTGTCATGTTGGGTAACCTCTACAGAAACCAGTGTCAGGTTTGGTAACCTCTACAGAAACCAGTGTCAGGTTGGGTAACCTCTACAGAAACCAGTGTCAGGTTTGGTAACCTCTACAGAAACCAGTGTCAGGTTGGGTAACCTCTACAGAGACCAGTGTCAGGTTTGGTAACCTCTACAGAAACCAGTGTCAGGTTCGGTAACCTCTACAGAAACCAGTGTAGAGTGAATGAATTGGCCAGAAGACACCTTGCCAAGAAATGGTAATGGAAATCCATTATGGGACTTTTTTTATGGTAAAGCTCCACCATCTCACATCAGTTAACTGGACATCCTCTCCCATAAAATGCACTGTTTGTTCGTTTTTGTAACTACAACATCCTTGAATTTCATATATGCACTAAAAGGTCTAAGGGGGATTCATTCACTGTAGGGTAGAAAACAACAATCTGATGTATGAAACCAGTGTCAGGTTGGGTAACCTCTACAGAAACCAGTGTAGAGTGAATGAATTGGCCAGTTAGATTGTAAGCTCTTTGGAGCAGGGACTCTTCTTACTAAATGTAAATTTTTAAGTCTGAAGCATTTATTCCCATGATCTGTTATTTGTATTATTTGTTATTTATATGATTGTCACGTATTACTACTGTGAAGCGCTATGTACATTAATGGCGCTATATAAATAAAGACATACATACATACATACATACAATCAGAGCTTACACTCACCAAAACAGGGAATATGGGTGGAATCCTAGCTACCTAGGTGCCAGGTGCCCCATCTGAGCATTACCCGGGGTTTGCATCCACTCCTGTGGGGGTAGGGACCGCCCAGACCTCTCTGGTGCAATACATGGTTGAGCATTTTCAAATTCCCCGCTCAAAAGTCCTGCTCCCTGTTTCTCTGGCAAGTAACAGCCTCATTCTCAGGTGTCTCCGGCACACCCTCGGAGCACACCGCTAAGGCTTCGTTCAGGGTGTCAGCTGCAGGACTCGGAGGGAGGGCGTGAGGGAGGCAGTGCTGCAGTTTGCTGGGCGATCTGTGTTTATCCCCCAGCAGACTTTTCAGCATTGGGGAGGGGGCGGGGTTACACACGGCAGGGTAAGTATCCAAGTTGCAGTCATGCCTTGGTTGCCTTGGTCCCTGTGACGCTGCTGCAGCTCCAAAAAATGAAATTTTCGTTTATTGAAACTGTAGTCAGCTTCAACTCCTGGCTTCGGAGACAGGGCAGTTGCTACCCTGAAAACCAGTATTCAAATTGAATACTTTGTTTCTCACGGCAGCACGCACGGCAGCACGCACGGCAGCACGCCCTCCCTCCGAAGCCAGCACCCTGAACGAGGCCTAAGTCCACCGCAACGTCAGGCTCAGAATCAGACCTGTAACTGTGATCGGGTTATCCTTGCATAGATTCATGGTAGACGGGCCGCGACCAATCACAGCGCAGATGCTGCACGCGAGGTCTCGCCTGGATTGACCACTCAGGACGGGAGGCCGGAGGAAAATTAAAGGGCTTGGAGGGAAATATGAACGGGCCAATGGGAGCAGCGGCTATCAGTGGCAGCTCGGCAACCACTTCCCTGGCCGGCAGGATATGCCAAGCTGGACTCAGCGCCGTGCGGTCTGGGGGAACAGCCAAATGCTCTGCCAAGTGAGTCCCAGGAAAGGGTGGGCAGGGCCCAGGGACCTGGCTTAACATTTATTATGCTCTACACTGTAAAGAGAACACCAAGAATCCGGATGCACTGTTCCTCCCACCCCCCCCCCCCCCTGCCCCTCCCCCCCCCCTGCCCCTCCCCCTTTCATCTTTTGAGTATTACTTGGGAAATGTAGCCAATTAAATAACCATCCTATTAATTCCCAGAAAATCAAAACTGCTGCAAAAACAGATTTTTTTTAAAAAGGGAGAGATCCCAGGTACTTATAATGGGATCACTTTCTTTTGGTAAATCTGGTGCCATTCTTTTGCTCTGGTTTGCCCCTATTTTTCAGTCGGGAGACTTTAATAAGTAACCCCTCTCCTCCAAGTACATCCCATTCAGTAGCACCCTGATGATATCTGCTTATTGTCTCATTGTAGTGCTAGCCACTCACAGCTAGCATAGTCTCCGCACACAGTTAATCACACATCCTGCTTCCCTCTCTCCAATTAAACATGCCTCTAATTGCTTCTTGTGTTGTTCCCTTGTATTATTTCTCGGTTTTGAATCTCAGGACACATTTAAAAATTAGATTGATATCTCATTGTATTTTATAAATAAATACAAAATAAACAGCTTTGGTGGAGTCTGCGACATGGTGCTTATTAAAGTTTGACGGGACCCCCGGGACTACGGGGGGGGAAGGGGTTAAACACTGCACATTTTGACTTGACATTTCATTTCCAACATAACAATGCACGTATAAATAACTAATTTTATTAGGTGCCAGGCTCAGTAATAAAATAATATTATGTTATAATAAAAGAATACCATGTCACAATAAAAGAATACCATGTCCCAATAAAAGAATACCATGTCACAATAAAAGAATACCATGTCAAAATAAAAGAATACCATGTCACAATAAAAGAATACCATGTCACAATAAAAGAATATTATGTTATAATTAAAGAATACCATGTCACAATAAAATAATATTATGTTATAATTTAAGAATACCATGTCACAATAAAAGAATACCATGTCCCAATAAAATATTATGTTATAATAAAAGAATATTATGTCACAATAAAGAATACTATACAATTGGCTCATGTGATGGGGCATTTAAACCAGAGCCGGAGATACTGGCACCCCCTAAGGAGGAAGTATCTCAGGAAGCAGGGGGTCCCTGGAGCTGACATTAAGACAGTTCAGCTATGGAGACCTCCCGGCTTCTTACCTAGAAGGGGCATCCTTAATAGTGCTTGCCTAGGGGCGGCATATAAACTAGGCACAGGCCTGCTCTCAGTCCTACGCTGGGGAGGTACTTATGCTTGTCTCCCTTAGGATTAGTATCTCCTGCATAGCGCATAGTGCCCCGTCTCAAGTGGCCCCTTGTTGAGAATACACTATGTTCTATGGGATCAGTGCCTCATTACTGTGCACTGCATAATTCGGCCACGCATATTGGATCAGGAGTTTGCTACGGGCCTTCCGGTGGGGTCGATCCGATTGTACTACTTCGAGAGCTATTAAGCGATACTCCTGAATCAGAACAATCTAACAATCTCACTCCTGAATCAGAACAATTTTAAGGACACGTTCCTTAAAATAATAAACAGAGACAGGACACTTAAAATACATATCTCTACGCTTAAACATATTTACAGGACTCACAGTGAGGCTCTTTCCAAAACTCAGAGGAACCTGCTTCGAGAACATCGGGTGGGGCTATATAGTGATATCATTATATAGGGCTCCCTATAGTGATATCACTGGTCACAGGACATGCAAAAGGAGTATTCCCTTCTGCACATTCATCCTACATCACATAATGGGGAGGGGCTAGGTCAGAGTGATCCCACCCGGTTAACCCATTAAGGCCGTTAACCCCATACACTAATTAGGAGTCCCCAGAGAGGGCTACACATGTCTACAACATAGTGTGCGCACGCCACCAATGGAGGGGGATACAATGGGGAGAGAAGAAAGATTTGGAGAGGTGCTGTAGCTGCTTTGATCTTTTCTGCTACACTTTACCGGTCCTTAATATAAATGGCATTGCCCGTAAGGAACTGCCATCATCTCATTTCCCTATATTAGCAATGCATGGCACATAACAAAACAGAGGGGCATCACCAAATAATTCAAGTCAACATGTAAGAAGTAATTTATGCTTTAATGAAAGCTGTAACTCCCCTGGCATTCGATTCATATTTCCCTTCTGTTTTCACCTCCAGATGGTCAATTTGTTTTCCTCTTCCCATCAGAAGCTAGGAAAATATATATTACAATAGTTGAACTCATGTGCAGAACAGCAGCATCTCAGGTTCTCGCAGGAACAAAGGGAGGAAGCGCGGGGCAATTAGAGCCCAGAAAAGCTGCGTTACTATGCGCTAGTGGGCAGTGGGATAATGTGCAGCGCTTCTTGGTGAATCGCTCTCCATTCTCAATTAGAGCATGGAGCAGGAAGGGGGATTGATATGTTAATGTATTTTTAATGGTGAAACATTTTCATAAATCAATTCTCACTGACACAGAGAAGGAAGTAATGTGTGAGTGAGGGGGTGAGAAGTGCAGAGTTACCTGAACCTGCAGCAGTGACACATGCACAGCACGCTGACACACGCACCGTGCACTGACTGACACACACACAGCACGCTGACACACACACCGTGCACTGCCACACTCATACAGCACGCTGACACACGCACCGTGCACTGACACACACACACAGAACGCTGACACACGCACCGTGCACTGACACACACACACACAGCACGCTGACACACGCACCGTGCACTGACACACACACAGCACGCTGACACACGCACCGTGCACTGACACACACACACAGCACGCTGACACATGCACCGTGCACTGACACACACACACAGCACGCTGACACATGCACCATGCACTGACACACACACACAGCACGCTGACACATGCACCGTGCACTGACACACACAGCACGCTGACACATGCACCGTGCACTGACACAGAGAAGGGAGTAATGTGTGAGTGAGGGGGTGAGAAGTGCAGAGTTACCTGAACCTGCAGCAGTGACACATGCACAGCACGCTGACACACGCACCATGCACTGACACACACACAGCACGCTGAGACACGCACCGTGCACTGACACACACACAGCACGCTGACACACGCACCGTGCACTGACACACACACAGCACACTGACAAACACACCACGCTGAGACACACGCACAGCACGCTGAGACACACGCACCGCGCCCGGACACACGCACAGCACGCTGAGACACACGCACCGTGCACTGACACACACACCACGCTGAGACACACGCACCGTGCCCTGACACATGCACAGCACGCTGAGACACACGCACCACGCACTGACACACGCACAGCACGCTGAGACACACGCACCACGCACTGACACACGCATCACGCTGAGACACTGACACACACAGCGTATACTGACAATCACTCATACCACACACTGACACACCATGCGTTGACAAACACACCACACACAGACATGCACTAACACACTCACCACACACGGACACACACACACACCACACACTGACACACTCACCACACAATGACAAACACACCACGCACGGGGGAAATAATCACACATTACCACATACTGGCACACCACACATTGACACACAACACCGCACTACCACATACTGACACCACACACCACGAACTGACATACACACCACATATTGACACAAACACCACCTACTGACATACACCACATCACTCATAGACACACACTTACACACCACCACACTGACACACAATACACACCACAAACTGATATACATTTACACACCCACACACATGCACTGGCACAAACACTACACACTGACACGCTCATTATTCATTGAGACACATCACACACTAAGCAGGTTACTTAATAAACTGCAATAGTGCCAATTCAAGAAGTTTCACACTGAAACTCCAATTGTTTTAATGAATGACCACTTAAATCCTTTAGCATAAACTGATGGACATACCGTATATTACTATACATTACTACACACTGACACACTCCATATACTTGTCTAATGAATTAGGAGTTTTATGATGTGAAAAATCCCCAAGCCAAAAAATGCTAACACTTACATCCAGTAAACATTATAAAAATACCCACAATTTTAGTCAGTGAACATATTTCAAACATTAGGTGTTTATTCTTTGTTTTCGGCACATTTATGACACTGATAAAGGTGCATGTCACCTTTTTTTTGTGCCACTCACTATAAATGATTTAAAAAAAAAACCTGAATTTTTTATCATTTTCTTATGGTGTGCTTGACTTTTTCTATTTCTTTTCTTACACTTCTACAAACATCTTGTACGTGAAGACAGAATAGTGCTCTTAATTAAGGTTTACGAATGCTCAATATGTACTTCTCAATGAGGCGAGTATTCTAGAGAGTGGCAGGACCCTTCAGGTCACTTACCTGGATTGATACAGAACCAACAAGGTTTTTGTTATGCCTCGTTCTACACAATGCAATTCGTTCTGCCTCACCCCACCCTTTGATGATACCCTAAGTTACCTTCCCTAAAAAGTCCTTAAAAAGAACAGCTACAGGATTTGCACCTGCACCATGCACCTCATTTTCCATAGCATTATAGACAGACCATGTGACTGCGTAATGCTAAAGACCCCAACAGTTCGATAAATGAATGAATGAATAACCAGATACTTGTAGGGGGGACCCCTAAACATAAACTTGATAGAAGACAGGTACTGGGTTGCAGTCCCGGATGGTAAGCTCACTAATAAGTGACGCTGTAGTTAACAATAACACCAGGAAGATTGAGCATAATAACACCCTATAACGTACCAATTGTATAAATAAAGTCCTGCACAGGAAAACATGTAGCAAGCGATTGACTCACTCTGAGTGCTGCACAGTCCATGCGATCCAAAGGTGAGGGGTCCCCAGGTGTGCTTCCGTCCAAGGGGTAGGCTAGTGGAAAAGGAGAAAAACTGGAAGAGCATTACTGTAGGTATCAAAAAAGTAGAAAGGAGGGTGCGTCTCCCATCAAAAGATTATTTATTGGTCATGGAAAAACAGGGCAATGGAGAGCGCTCTGTGAAGCGTGAAACGTTGGTAGGTCTTTCCATTGCCCTGTTTTTCCATGACCAATAAATAATCTTTTTATGGGATACGCACCCTGCTTTCTACTTTTTTGATACCTACACTAGTGCTCTTCCAGTTTTTCTCCTTCTCCATAGCATTATAGTCTGAAAGAAGCAGAGGAGCGTTTGCCACATCCTTGTGGGACAGGTCTCTTCGAGAACATGTAACCCTTTTCAGCACAGAAGAGGTTAAACACTCAGTCACCGGTTTCCCTTTCCTTTCTTTAAGACACCGTCATCACCTTGCAGTAAAGTCCCCAGTGGTACTGGATCTGGTGAAAAGTCCTAATGCTACAGGGTCAAAGAGAGCAATATCCTAAATGGATAAAGGATCAAAAGCGGTCGCACCCTAATTAAAAACAATACATCAATAAATAACATTAGCACAACATAGGTAAATACATTTAGGAACGTATTTTCTAAGCGGTGTTCTACCAGAAGACATCTCCTGCACCTTACAGCCCCAGTCACTTGACTTCCAGTGCCGGAAGGTGTATTGTACAATAGCACCACTTAGTACACATGGGCCATACTGCATTATAGAAAATGAAGACCAGTGTTTTGGGTCCCTAATGGGTCTGTGACTCTAGCCTCACTCTTGGCGTGTGGCTATGGCTGCCTTCTGTATTGTAGTTGCAAGCACAAAGTGCATGAATAATATTTTCCCCTTGCCGTGCACTGCGAAAGCTTTTTACGACAGCCACATAATCTGTGTGTTAGTGTTTCATTATTGAGTTCATTATCGGAGTTCTTTCTAAGAGCCTCAAAGCCATTTCAACTCTACTAGGTAATCAGAATGAAAAGGTACAGTACTTAGCTGAATGATTGCTGCACACAATGCCTCCTAGTGGAAAATGGAATGACAAAGGCAGGCAATGATGGAGAACATATTTCTAGTCACTACACAAAGTCCTTCTCTGCAGCTTGATGACTATGTGATGTCACAATGTGATAGACATCTGCAGGGTTTCTACAAGTCTCCCAAACCTGCCTATTCCCCCCATTGTGACATCATACAGTGGTGCAGCTACAGACAAGGACTTCGGGTAGTGACTAGAGATGCCCCAATGTGTCCAGTTTCTCAGGCCCGGTCCGCCTTCTCGCCACCACAATGTGCAGCAAATGTTTCAGGAAAACGACGATATTGTCCCCAAAAAAATCTCTCCGCCTGGGTGAATGTCGGCGATATGACATTTTTCTCGCTCACACTCCAGGCTAATATTTTGCCAATGTTGCAGGGAGGGTCAACCCTTGGGATTGCGACGCTTCCCGAAGGCAGACCACTGTATAGAGAGCTCAAATTAATACAGCAGCAGAACAAAGATGTGTTCGCCTCTGCGAAATCTGACAAAGCCTAGTAATAATAGTTTGTAATATCTCATCGTGATAATTAATTTGCCCTTTTAGTATATGTCCAAGCTTTGCCAAATATGCAGAACTATTCTATTCCGGCTTTGATTTGAGGGCCTGTTGACAATCATTTCATTTTCACCGCCGAGTCCACTGTTGACCTTTGACATTAACAAAGATTTTCTATTATTAAAAAAAGGGATAGTGATTTGCGATACAAGTTGGTACAGATCCACATCAGGAATCCCACCCTATGTGTATGCTGTATCAGCCCAGCAGCTGTGCTTCCTTATTACTGCTACTGACTGTTATAGAACGCCTGCCGGCTGCACAGCACTTTCTGGAAGCAGCGTAGAGACGATTGGAACTACAGCGAGTTACATGCAAACTGCTTATGACAACCTGTGACTTCCCAGTAATGGCACACTGTCCCTAATAATATAATCATCACTCGGGGGTTTCAAAACAAAGACAAAGCAATACATTACCAGGGACGCTGAACCCAGGCTGTGCTCAGGGGCGGCAGGGACGGTCTTACTAGGGCTACCATGGGCAGCTGCAATGTCTTAGAAGCCTGTACAAGGGCTGAGAGGCTGTCTCAGGGACAACCTGCACATGTCATACCCACGGATCCTGTTTTATTTGGTGAGAAATAGTCCTTCTGACTGAGCCACTGATTGAGCCACCTGTGCTGAAGCAGGGATAGCCTTTAAACCTGTTGGTGGCCCTTGAGGACTGAAGATGGCCATCCTTGGTCCATGGGGTCTTCTTACCCAAAGTCTCCCAGCTGCAAATCAAGGGAAAAATAACTGCAGGTTTATACAGTAAAGAGAGACGCTTGCCATAGAAAGCAATGGGATTCTGTCCTTTGATACATCTGGGATGCCCCTTTGCACTGGTTTGGGACTTTGAACAATAACCCCCTATGATGTTATACAGATAAGGTAATGGGCGGGTGATGTGTGTATAAAGTGTGAATCAGTATCTATTTGAAGCAAGTGCTAATCGTCTACAGAATAGCACCACGTACAGGTGGATTACATCAGGGGCGGCCAGCTGCAGGGCTCCATGGCCACCAATAGGTCAGGTTTTAAGGATATCCCTGCTTCAGCACAGGTGGCTCAATCAGTGGCTCAGTCTTTGACTGAGCCACTGATTGAGCCACCTGTGCTGAAGCAGGGATATTCCTAATACCTGGCCTGCTGGTGGCCCTTGCGGACTGGAGTTAGCCGCCCCTGCATTACATGAAAGGGGCTGATGATATAGAGATAAGAAGGGAATCTATTTTCTGAAAAGATTACCAAAACAAGTTGTGGCTGCCGTTTGATACAAGAAAAGGGGGGTCCGGATTAAATGTTTTACTCTGTATTGATTTCGTACCACGATGTTAGTTTTCTTTAGCGTTCCCAAGGCTTAATACAGCACTCAGAGAATAAAATAGATTGATCTCAACAGGAACAGACTTATTCGCAGTGACTGCGAGAGAGAGAGAGAATGGGGGGGGGGAGAGAGAGAATGGGGGGGGAGAGAGAGAATGGGGGGGGGAGAGGGAGGAGAGAGAGAGAGAGAGAGAGAGAGAGAGAGAGAGAGAGAGAGAGAGAGAGAGAGAGAGAGAGAGAGAGAGAGAGAGAGAATGGGGGGGAGAGAGAGGGAGAGGGGAGAGGGAGGAGAGAGAGAGAGAGAGAGAGAGAGAGAGAGAGAGAGAGAGAGAGAGAGAGAGAGAGAGAGAGAGAGAGAGAGAGAGAGAGAATGGGGGGGGGAGAGAGAGAGAGAATGGGGGGGGAGAGGGAGGAGAGATCGTGGAGAAACTGTTGGAGGAAAGTTGTAGTGCTGGGGAGAGGGAGCAGGTGGAGAGAGGGCTAGGGATAATATTTGGTGACGGAGATTGTGTGTGTGGTGGGAGAAGGAATAATAGGAGAGAGAGGCAGTCATACTGTATAGAGATGTGTGGTGAGTTGGGCTGCAGAGCACTGAGTTGGGATGCAGAGCACTGAGTTGTGCTGCAGAGCAGTGTGTTGGGATGCAGAGCAGTGAGTTGGGATGCAGAGCAGTGTGTTGGGATGCAGAGCAGTGTGTTGGGATGCAGAGCAGTGTGTTGGGATGCAGAGCAGTGAGTTGGGATGCAGAGCAGTGTGTTGGGATGCAGAGCAGTGAGTTGTGCTGCAGAGCAGTGTGTTGGGATGCAGAGCAGTGTGTTGGGATGCAGAGCAGTGAGTTGTGCTGCAGAGCAGTGGGTTGGACGCAGAGTAGTGAGTTGGGATGCAGAGCAGTGAGTTGGGATGCAGAGCAGTGGGGATGCAGAGCAGTTGGGATGCAGAGCAGTGAGTTGGGATGCAGAGCAGTGAGTTGTGCTGCAGAGCAGTGTATTGGGATGCAGAGCAGTGTGTTGGGATGCAGAGCAGTGTGTTGGGATGCAGAGCAGTGAGTTGGGCTGCAGAGCAGTGTGTTGGGATGCAGAGCAGTGAGTTGGGATGCAGAGCAGTGTGTTGGGATGCAGAGCAGTGAGTTGCAGATAGATTGAGTGATGCTATTAATACTGAGGGGGAAGTCAGGTAACAGGGGAGGAAATCAGGAGAAAACCAACACTGGGATAGCACTGTACTTGTGAGAAGAGTTGTGGAAATAAGGGGGAGGGGGAGGGGGAGGGGGAGAAGGGGAGAGGGGGAGAGGGGAGAGGGGGAGAGGGGGAGAGGGGGGAGGGGGAGAGGGGGAGAGGGGGAGGAGGGGGGGAGGGGGGGAGAGGGAGGGAGAGGGAGAGGGAGGGAGAGGGGGAGAGGGAGGGGGGAGAGGGGGGAGGGGGGGGAGGGGGGGAGGAGGGGAGGAGGGGAGGGGGGG